>NW_011888803.1:5267663-5331198 GCF_000151845.1 Pteropus vampyrus | reverse complement strand
CTAAGATTGACCCAGAACAACAAATTTTCCTAGAAATCTCCCTGTTAAATTAGCCCTTTTCCTCTAGGTCAAGCCCCTTGGGTAGGGGAAGAAGGTCATTGGCAGCTACTGTTTTAAGGGATATATAAGATATAAATAAGTCCACTGGGTCCTCCAGAACAAGGCATGCCTGGTCTTTTAGTAAACCATGGTCCTAAATTTCAAGTTACTACCCAATCAGAGAAGTGGGTAGAAGATTGTCTGCCTGTCTGGAATGCCTGCTGCAATGTAAAGCCTTGCATGATCTTCCAGAAGACAGACCTTGCCTTTGCTGAGTGTCATTGTTGGGAATTTGCATTCTCTGCTGAACAGAAATTAGTCCTAGAAAATGACATCTTGAATTTAACAATTGCATGGCATTGGAAAGCCACCAACATTTAATTTCTATTAGTGTTCAAATCCTACAATAATTTGTATCATAAGCCGCTAAGAGATTCTACCACGTTTCACCCATTGTCATAATTCAGAAAACTCTGACTTCTGGTCTTTCCTTGAAGTTTTTTGTTTTGTTTTTATTTGACTTTTGACCCCCTTACAAACAAGACGATCTATGTTTCCATTTGCTCTCTCATTCGATAATATTGTACCTATTGTTCTTCTCCTAATTATTCAATTATATTCATTTTAATTCTACATATCTTAAACCCCATTCCAGTTGCTTTTTATCAGAGTGCACAGCTATGCTAAGTTTGTCTGTCTTGACCTTTTTCATTTCAGAAATCATGATTTTCTTTACTCCTCTTTTGTAACCTCCCTTTCTCAAATTGGCTTCTAACTCTCTTGGAGTTTAGTCAGTTTTTCATGCCAGTTGGAAAAATGACAGAATTATTACTCAGATACTTGGTTTAAAACTTTGCTCCTAAGAAAGAATTTTTTCTCTCAACTTTGTGACAGGAAATAGAACACTGAGCCTGTCCAAGACAGGAACAACATAGGAACTAGGCCCAGTGCCACAATCATTATGTCACTTCTGATAAAGCTCAACCTTCCACAATTCGGAAACTTTTTTAGCATATTCTGACTCTAGAATCTACCCCAGATCTAAAAATCATTTACGGTCTACTCTGCTTGCTCTGTTGAATGTCAATGCCCTAGTTTTTTATTCTTTCTTCAAATAGTGCTAGATGACAAAAACATACCAGTGCATGTCTACAAACCCCAGGCATGTTAGATACCAACTATGCAAGTCAACATAACAAGTTCTCTACATTGGCCAATGAGACTAATGTGGTGAAAATAGCAGACAAAGGGATTAAGGACAAGGAGATATATATCTATATATATATATGTATATATCTATCTATATATATAGATATGTATAGATATATATCTCTATATGTAGATATATATAGATATATATGTATAGATATATAGATATATAGATATATATCTCTATATGTAGATATATAAATATATCTATACATATATATACACTCAATATATATATACATTCATTAAAGTCTCCTGCCACTATCTCATTACCAAATTATGAACAGGTTATCGAACATGGCAAGGTGCTTTTTTAAAGTCCTACACTCTGAACCCAGATGGTCTGAATTCACCACTCCAACACTGCCTCTGACTGTGTGACATCGAGCAAATTACTATCCTCTTTTAAATAGCCATCTTCAAATCGTGTAATAATAACTATTTGGAAGCTAATTTTGATGAGTACTGAAAAATTATGCATAAATGACATGATATGCAAACAGAAAGCCTCGTGCAACATAAGTACCTAATACATAGGATATTAACATCATAAACATAGCTTCTTCATTGTCTCTTTTGATTTTTGGAGGTGGCCAAAAATTATTCTAAGTGACAGTAAGGGGAAAAAAATGAATCATCAAAGACAGGTCTGAAAGGGAAAAATACTGCATTCTGATGCTAACCTATGACCTTATTTGTAACACTATAATCATTATTTTTAATATTGTATAATTATTATGAAGATATTAAGTAGCAGCCCAATATGTTTGATTTTAAAGAAAGAAATATAGCAGCTCTTATAGGAGTTAGGGACTACTAATTTTGTCACTTGCCAAAATTAGACTTCTCATCCCTCACTTCCTGCACTTTTATCCCAGCAATTAAGACATTCATATCTAAATATATATATATATATTTGGCGAGGCAACCCTTGTTTGACTTCACAGATTGCAAGGACCTTGTTAGCTTGCAACCTCTTATTTTTTTTTTTATTTTTTATGCCTACAGCATCTGGTCTTCCTAGGTGGTCTCCCATCCAAGTACTAACCAGGCCCAACCCTGCTTAGCTTTTGAAATCAGATGGGATCGGGCTTGTTCAGAGTGGCATGGCTGTAGACCAAACAGTATTTTTAATTTCAGAGATAAATGTTAATTATTACATCCCCATCTCAATTAGGTTATTCATTTTCAGTGAATAGCCCATATACTATTTAATGTGTCAACTTTTTAAATGGGAAAGATTTCTGATATTCTAGATATATATTTTCGTATAATAAAGATTCTAAGTTAATAAATACATAAAGCAAATGTCAGTCTCAGAAAATTTGAGTCTAGCTAATCTATTTTTCAACCTTCTTTAGGACTGAAAATGTGGTTCTTACCCTTAAAGTATGTGAAACCATCTTGGCACGTTTGTTAAAAATATGTTTTCCAGCTGACCCCAGAATTTTGATTTGATATGTCTAGGATGGGACCCAGGAAACTGCATTTTAATAGATGTCTCAGGTGATTCCTAGCAGGTGAGTCTTAAAGCTCACTTGGAGAAACACAAGACTAACGGAATGATTGAGAATATCTTGTTTCTATTTCATATGAAATTCTCAATAACATTACAAAAATAATTGTATTTCCCTTAACATCTCACATCTTCTCCCACACACGTTTTTTACAGCAGAGAAAATTGTTCCTCTACACACACACACACACACACACACACACACACACGCACACACTCCCGATTTTCCCCATTTTAGTAGCTGGCTTGTGGAATCTCTCTTGTATTCTAAAAAATGTATTTTCAGAAAATAAAACACCTAAAACCACTGTTTTGGTTTGGTTTATTGCAAGAGAAGTTATTTTTCAAAAGGATGTACTTTGAAGTTATTTGAATAGTGAGTTCTGAAAACGTTAAGTGTGTATTCACTTAGTATCACTTGCTATAGCATCTGTTGGGACAGACATATTAAAGTTAGAGTGGCGAGTCCACAACCAATTTAATATCAATCAGAAATGAAAATGAAGCAGCTCTGAAATTATAATGTAAATTCAATGTAAATATATTCATTCATTCTTTTTAGTAGCTAGTATTTATTAAGCACCCACTACATGCCAAGAGATCATGTTTCAATTTATGTTAAAAATACATCTATTGTTAAAAGCAAAATATATCCACATGGAATAACAGAGTGACATTTACAGTCTCTTTGGGGTATATTTAAATGTATGTCTGATCTTCAAGAGCAGGTCTTTGAACACAAAAACAGCAATGGTGCTGAATTAAAATAATCACCAAAAATCATTTCTGAACTATTCACAGGGTCTGCCCATCAATTTTTTCCAAACTTTTGTATTCTTATTCCTTCTTTTGAAGCATTAGTTCACATCTCTTGTTTTGAACCTGACTAAACTTAGTTTCGTAAGAAACCTGTGGAAAAACTGACATTTTCTAATATTCCTCACTCATACTCAAATAAGCATCACCTTTAACTCAAAATTAACATCTTTTTTAAAAAAAAATACTGCTGAGACATCTGGAGAAGAGGAATATTTTTGAAATATTTTTAATGGCTATACATACAGAGCATTACTGTACGTATGATCTTAGGCAAGTCATAGAACTTCTCAGAGCTACAGTGTCTTCATTAAACAGGAATAAAAACATTTCATTGCAATACTGGTGTGTAAGAGCTTAAGGAGGTAATGTATGTAAAACAACAAGTACAGAATCCGGTAAGAGTAAGTGATCAATAAATAGAAGTTGGGTGATGAGATAATGAGGATGCTGCTGCTGCTGAATTGATCTCTAATTGTTTCCTGTTTGTATATTTTACTAAACTGCAAATTATTTGAGAGCAAAGATGGTGTGAGTTTGTTTTTTATTGACAGCAATCTTGCACAGTATTAGGTAAATAATATCTACTCTATGGATATTCACTTCATTGAATTAGAAATAACCATATCAATTGACAGAAGTGTATTTTTTTTTTCTCTTACTAAAAATCTAAGCCATAGTTATACCTACAAACACAGCTTAAGTATCTCAAACTTGGAACAGATGTCTCCCAAAGAAAGCTATAGATGATAGTAATAGCAAATCAGGTTTCATTTTGATGTTTTCTGTGCGCTAAATGCTGTTAAGGCACTTGACATATATTAACTCATGTAATCCTTTCAACGATCATGTGAAGAAGGGACCATTATTATTCTTGTTTAATGAATGAAAGAACTGGGGATGAGAGAGGTTAAGTGATTTACCAAGGGCACACAGCTAGTAAGTGACAGAAGCAGGACCTGAAACCCAAAGTGTTTCCTGCAAAGTCCATGCATTTAACTGCTATTCTGCACATTAGCTATGGTAGATTAAGAAAGAAAAAAAAAATGGTGGGGGGGGGCGGTGATTTTTGGTCTGAAGTACAGAAAAAGAACCAATTTAAATCTAATGAAATGGGATATTGACCCTTATGTTCATCCACTTCTTTTTTAAATCTCAGGATAGTGAAATGATTGTGAGTGTTCACCTACCTGCTCTCGAAAAGTATCTTAATTAATACTTATCATGCAGTTGAGGCAGAGAGATGCGTATATATCATCATCGTGGAAGAAGGCACTTTATGGCATTTGGAACCACTTGAGAATTAGTGATGCCAAATTTAACAGCAAGCTCCACATTTAGTGGGCTTGGAGTTCCCTTGCCTCTAGCAAAATATATATTATAGTCTGCATAGAGTTAAGGGGCAGGAGGACTTAGTTCCTTATTGGTTGTTATTGCTTTATCTTTCCCCAAAGTTTTTATAGAAACTGGACCAGAATTTCTCTCCTATATCAATCTCTATTTTCAGCTTTGTGAAATCTTCGAATGATTTGGAAATGGAATGCTAACTTTATATTGGTTTTAGCAAGGATCAGCAAATTTTTTTCTATAAAAGGTCAGAAAGCAAATATTTTAGGCTTCACGAGTTCAATAGCCTCTGTCACAACTACTCGACTCTGCTTTTGAAGCGTGAAAGCTGCCAAAGACAATACACAAGTGAAAAGATTTCACTATGTTCCAATAAAACTTTATTTACAAACCTAGGCAGCAGGCCAGATTTGGGACCCAGGCTATAGAGTGCTGATTCTAGGTTTATAGTAGTTCCCAATTTTACAAGCCAAATTATTCTTGAATCATTGCAATTTACCTGCCATTTTATCTCAATATAAATTATTTTACTTAATTTCCCAGCAGCCCTTTAGAAAATACTCAGGCAAGTCTACTGGACAACGCCTAAACATATAATAGGTTATGAAGAAGTTATGAAACAAAGAATCAAACCAAGGAGTTTATTTACAAGCTCTCACTCTGCATCTAACTCTGCCTGATATACAAGGCTCATATGGTAACTTAAAAGAAAAAAATCCAAATATTTTTTGGTTAAATGAGTTATACCTAGAGATAAGTGGTTTCAATAAAAGTAACTTGGAAAAAATAAAAGACTAAATTATTGACCAAAATACTTTGAGAATACAGAGCACTGAGCCAGCTTTTGATGTCTTATCTTAAGGATAGGAAAGGCTGCTGGAGAATACATGCTAGCCTGATACTTGAAAATAGTAAGAATATAATTAGAGGCTAGGCAGGGTACAAAGTTCTTCTCCACCAGTTTTATACTTGATCTGTGTCTTATCATTATGAAATTAAATTCTAACTAGTATGTTTATAAGACAATTCTCCAGTGACATTCTGACTTCTTAAACAGCAATGTTATATATTGATAATTTCAATGCTATGATGTATGTTTTACGTGTTTGTTGTAGCAAATCTTATTTATTCATCATATATTTGATGGATAATATTAAATTTAATTTATTCATAGACTTTATACTATTTAATCAAGTAACTATGACTTAACTGATATTTTTAAACAAACTAACCTGGAATTAAGAAAATTAATTATTTCTTCTTGAATAGATGTGCAAATAAAAATAGAAATTTCAGCAAAATCTTTTTTTGAAACGATACAGAAACTTACCATTTTCTCCTCCTCTCAATTAATTCCTCCCATTCCAATACTTACTGAACCCTATTGAGAATGTCCAGGTCAAGAGAAAGGCAGGCAGAATGACTGTGAGAATAGAAAGTTACTATATAAGGACAATGCTCAAAGCCTTCTGTCTAGAAGAGTGAAGGCCTTAGTGAGAAATGTAATCAAAGTTTACCAAATCAAGAAAACTCTAAATAAATACAAAAGCACTTGAATCTTCATCTAGAAGCTGTATAAGGATGATTTATAGCCAATTCATTACACATATACTCCATATCCATTATAGCAGCAAATTCTGTTGGCTTATTACCTTTAAAATATCTAGGAATCCAATCACTTTTCACCAGCTCCACCATTCACATTCTTGTCTAAGCTGCCATTATTCTTGCCTGGGTTGGTTCAGTAGCATCCCAACTTGTCATTCTACTTCCAATCTACTTTCTCATGGAATTTTCCCAACATGGCAAGTGAACTGTTTAAAACAAGTCATTTATTTTCTTAAAGGGTTCCAATGACTCCCCGTCTCACTCAGTGTAAAAGCCAAAGTCCGTAAAATGGCCAAAAAGATGCAACACAGTCAGGTCTCCAATTATCTTCTACTTTTCCACTGCATGGTAGCCTGTTTACTGTTCCTTAAAAATACGGCCTGCTCCTTCATCAGGATCTCTGCACTTTCTCTTTCTCTAACCTGGAACTTTCTTCTCCCAGATTCTAAATGGCTTACTCCTCACCTCCTTTAGGGCTTTATTCAAAGGCCACCTTTTCAATGAGGCCTTGTCTGACCACCCATTTTAAAATTATAATATCCCTCTCTCCATAACAGAAATGCCTCCTCCCCTACTTCACTTTCCCCACAGCTCACTTATCTCTATTTATTTTAATGTTTTTATTATGATGATCTTTCCTTTGGAATATAAACCTAAAGGAGAGAAGAGATTTTTAATCCATTCTCCTTACCGCTGGATCTTCAGTGCCTGCAGCAATGAACTGAACACAGAATAGGTGCTTAATGAATATTTGTTAAATAAATTAATAAATATCTTCTAGTAATAGGGTAAAGCTCTGGAAGAAAAAATTACATACAAACAACAAATGTGTTCATGAGTTACTGGATGATTAATCCTCGTAGGGTTTTATTTACACCTCAGTTCAAGTTTCTTGTCATGTAAAGCCACCATGGCCTCCCAGGAAATACTTCTCTGTGCCACTCTAGATACAAAATACAAAGCTGAATAGGCCACTTCATCGATTCAGTACAACAAGTTCTATGTTCTACTCTGACATCTAATATTACTAGCATTATTCATCAATACTGCTTCTGCCCCACTTTTATCTATATTTTGAAAGGTAGCATTTAAAATAATAGGTCCTTTTATATCTCTTTTCCTCTCTCTCCGAAAAGTAATCAAGGGACAAGCACTCAGTGATATGAAAACGAGCACCATGGTAAATGTTCAAATGACAAGGGGGAATGTCAGGAGGTTTCAGATTTCCTGTATCATGCCTATTTTTTGCAGAGGAAGAAAAAAGTTTCATAATCCAAATTCATTCCTTTTCAAATGCCTCCTGCCTGTGTAAATACTGCTTAGATAAATGACTCCTTGTCCAATATATTTGTTCCCCCACAGTTGTTAGCAGTTCTCAGAGCAGTTGCTGCCTCAGTCAGTGTTAGGGGCTCACTCTCCACTTACCAGAGCGCTCACACCCTACTTTTGTCTCCTGCCCAGATGGCCTTCATTACAGAGAGAAATTTTACCAACAGGTGCTTCTCGTGCCTGGAAATGCCATCCTGAAATTCAAGGAAGAGATAATCTTCTGTGTGTGCTAGTGGTGTGTGGGGGTTTAAATGCAGGCATGGTTTACGAAATCTACACTCTGCTGACATATTTCTTGACATTTATATGTTTGCTCCTCACTCTTAGAAAAATCTATTCAAATCACAGGAAATTGCAATCTCATCATCTTAATTTCACTCCAGTAGAGCTAGATGCCATTTGAAGAAAGATAAACTCTTTCCTAAGTCCGCACATACCAGGTATCCCTACAATAGAGCTGAAATGGAGAGAATAGGACACTATATAAGTTCCTGAATATTCATTAGTTTCTCTAACCAGCTACATTCCTTCTCTGACAGCTTCTCAACTGTCAAGGAAAACCATTCCCTTTCAAAATTAAAATCCCTTTCTCTTTCTCAAGTTAGGTTTTTTGTTAGTTCCACAGGCTGGGGTTAATTGGTCACACTCTCAACGCAACTCCTAATTCTGTAACTGAAGTCCACTGCTTCACCACATGCAAACCAACTGTTTGTCATGGAAACACACACACACACACACACACACACACACACACACACACACACACACTGACTCTCATTGATCTTAGGAGAAATAACTGAGGACGGTCAGGGAATTTGCTCCTGACAAGAAGAATGATTTTAAGGCCTCAAAAATGCAAAATTCTTTCTGCGGCACACATTAGCGATAATCGGGGAGCGTTACTATGGTTGACTAGAAGTCGGTACTGAACTTCACAGAACTCTTTCAACCTTTCCTCTCTTACTGTGTAAATGTGAAAGTAACAATAAATCTTGTTGACAATTACTTCCACATCTATTGGCAGGAAGTCAGCAGCAGTTTGAAGAGTATTGTGAGCAATATGTTCAGTGGAGCCAACACCCATTAACTATCTCCCTAGTTTCTCCTGTGACTTATAGAACATGTTATTTTTCCCCAGTGAGCAACCCCTCCTAATGTTGAATTAGTAATATCAGCACCAAATACCACTAATTTGTCAGCTAAGCTGTGTTTTTCCATAGTGCTTGCAGTGGGGTCCGATTACCCCTTTGCAACACAGCTGAGCAAAGATAAAAATCTGAAGACATTTTATTTATGTAATTTCGCCAAGCTTTATAAAAACACATTGAAAGTCACAGAGGTGACTTAGTCACAATTCAAAATATTCACCCAGACCACAAACAGAATCCTGGCATTTCGACCTAAGCCTCCAACGAAGGTGGCATTTGGGCGGCACTGTGACTGCTTTTTGTATTTCACAAAGTTTTAATTCATCCAGTCACTTTTAACTGTGAAAATCCGATGTTCATTCTGAATTGAGAAATAAGTCGTTCATTCTTTCAAAATGCTATCTTGGAGTTTTATGAAGAACTAGAGGCAGAGAGTTGGGTAGGGAAGGGAAGGAGAAAGGTGTCCTCAGAACCCTGCAACTGTTTCCATCTGACACTGCTGCCCCGCACAGGAGGCCAAGGCAGGATGCGTGCTCCCAGCTGCGGTGTCAGCTGCTCTGTGGGAGCAGAGGAATGTCTACTAGCTTGCTTGTTTCTAAGAGCACAGATGCTGCCAAAGATTCAAATCCAAAAAAGATTCAGCGACAATTTTGAGATCTGCGTCGTTCATCAGAAACTGTACTTTGTGCTTCATTTAATCAAAAGATCCCACCTTAGTTAGGCAATAACTCCAGTGCAGAGCTTTAAAAGCTAAAAGGTATGCAATTCCCTAGATTCTCATATATACCAGCCAAAGGAGCAAGCCCGGGGAGGGGCGGAGGGTGACATAGGGAGGGGCTGGGAGAGGACCCAGCCACAGACTGCAGGGAATTCGTGTGTTATCAGACACCTACAATTTCTTTCCCATTTTTCCCATGCTCTTTCCCACACCATTTTCCAGGGACAGGGCAATGTATGGGAAAAACTCATTACCTTAAAGTAAACTTTGCTTGGCCAATTTCAGTTTTTTGTTCCCTTTCTCTACACCTAAAACCACCTAAACTTAAGGCAATTATATGACTTAGTCACACCAGGACACTTTCAAGTGCTAATGGGTGCTATTGACAATATGCCAGAATAACGATACCCAAGGCAAAATGCAATGTGGGGTCCCCTTGAACAAATGAATTCTTAGACCTTCAGGAAAACATACTCTTGGATGGTCAGGGATTGGAAAGGAGCTGACTTCTTTGCTCTTTGGCAGAGGACTGAGAATGGGAATAGAGTGATCCAAATTTCTCTGCCCCCACAAGCACTTATCTCATCCAGAGTTTAGCACGTTTCTGGGCTTGTGACCAGCATCCAATCCATAATTGTTCAGTTCAAATGATTTCTAACTTCAAAATTTACCATCTCATGAGTACAATCTCATGAGTGTACCTGCTGCTTTGGGCTCTCTGTGTCTGTTTCCTGGTCACGGAGCACATCTACTCTGTTGCTTTGGGAACATATTTGTAATCTGTAGAGAAAGATTCTGCAAATATAGGCTTCGGGTCAATATTACACTTCCTTACTCTCTACGTGACTTAAGCAAGTGACTTTCAGTTCCCGCCCCAGTAAAATGAAAATAATAGAGCAATCTTGTAAAATTCTTCGAAGGATTAAATAACTAAGTGCATTGTTTAGCCCAGGAGCTGGTACTTAGAAATCAGTCAGTAGATAATAGTGGTTGCTAATAATAATATTATTCTAATTATTAATGTAAAGATGACTGGCTTAAAGTCTGTGCTTTGTAGTCCTGAATTTCTGCTGTTCAGTGTTAGCAGTCCTGATGTTTTTTGTTGTCCTGTAGTTCATTGAGTAATAACTGCAGTTTCAAGTGAAAGATCATAATTTACAAATAACAAAGGACTGCCTCGTTAGAGAGCTACCTGTTCTTTGCCTGCTTTTACTGCTGTACAAAAGATTAACTGGTCAACTGTATGGACAGGTCTGTTTCTTAAAACTTACTCATAGACTTAGTCGTGGCAGCAGCTTTCCCTAATTTTTTAAGTTCCGACATGAGTGCAGATCTTTGCCTGGTTCCCTACTAGCATTTTTGCTTGTACAATATTTCTTTGTATAATTCCTTAGGAAGTGTCCTCAGAGAATTTCAGATGATCCATCAGGCTGGGTGTGGAGGGGGATGGGGAAAGGCCCTGAACGGGTTCTCCATTCAGAAGGGGAAGGGGAGTGAGCTAACTATGAAAAATCGAATATAATTTTGCATGGTATGAGGTTTCAACTGGCTGCTCAGCTCTTTCCCAGATGCTGGAAAGCCAGCAAACCAATAGATCTTCTTTCAGCTGACAGTTCTTCACACCTTGTAATGCCCTCAGCAAAACTGTTTATAAGTAGTGACAACATCTACAGACAGTTTGTTCATTGTTCTCCCACCTTCCCTTAAAAAAGTGATATGTCCAAGAACAGACTTGAAATAGTAGTTCTTTCTTACACAAGTAAAACCCTGAGTGATGAAAATTCAAAGCAGCAAGGACAGTGTGTGAAGGCTCTAGAGCAACTATCCCTAGACTTGAGGATGGCTGATTTTTACATAAAGGCAAACAACCCACCCCTCTTTTCTCACATTTCACCAGTAAAATGCATACGATAACTGATTTATATGACTTCTATTAATTAATCTTCTTAAAGAGGTAAAAATAAAAATTTACAGGATAAAATGCATGAAAAAGAACAGTAGGATATTCCTTTTCCAGTCAGACTCAAACCAAACCTTTAATTTCCTAACATCTTAGGACCCTGAACGACTCTAAAGAGGGAAGTTTTTCAAGGAAAGAGCACCAAAGAACACCCCAAGGGAAGACAGCGAGATGTCTCTCACATTGAAGTCTGAAGTTGAGTTTATATAGGGAAGCGATTCATGCCTTTGAGTGTCAAATCTGTGGCGGAATAAGCCATGGGAACAGCTGAACTTCCAAAGGCCTCTCAGCATACACAGGCCCATGACTGCTAGTCTGACGGGGGCTTGTGTTAGAAAGTAGGGTTCTAGGTCTAGACTCAGTCCTGACCACAGGCTACATATTCAATTGATAATTGCCGTTCAACTCTCTAATTGGATGTAATTTTAACACATGTGGGTATTGAGCAGGATTCAAATCTAGTATGGTCTTTGTTTTCAAATAATTCTTCATAGATAAAAAACATTTATTTGAGAACAATTTTGGCAATATATCCAGACATAGAAGTGCTATATTATACTGAAATATTAACTATCTCTTGATACACACAATTAGCATATGCTTTTTGCCAGTCATTAGGCTAGAGCATCTGTCTACATATTTAAATAAGACATATTAAGTGTTATCAAGAAAGAGACACTTTAGCTGTGGAGCCGAACATATAAGAAATAAATATAATGCCACATAATAACTACTGCAAAAAATTAGCATGGTTTGCTACAGTCCTGGAAGATGTGACAAATTCATTAGAAAGAAAAACTACATCCTGGCCTTTAAAGATGAGTAGGGGTTTCTAGAAGCAGGAAAAGAGAACTCTTGCCTGACCCTCCAAAATATAGTAATAATATTATCCAATATTTATTGAGCCTCAACTTTGCGTCAGGTAGTAAGCTAAGACTTTTATAAATATTGTTTCAATGAATTCTCACAACAATTCAATGATATAGGCATAATACATTTATCTTATAGAAGAGGAAGTTGAGGTTCAAAGAAGTCAAGCAACTTGCCACATTCACACAGCTATAATGTGGTGGAGGTGTCAAGAAAGCATGAAAGAGTATGTACAGCATGGTCAGAACTGGCCAAGAGTCTGATATGGATGAATACATTCTGCATGAGATTAAACAGGAGAGGAGAAAGTGTGAATCACCATGGAGAATGGGGAAGTGAATGCGCTAGAAATATATCATAGCATTATGATATTATGGTATTATTTACTAGCAGCAGTAAAAGCCTAAAGGAATTCAAGTTGCTTAAGGAAGCCAGTGAGGACACTGAGTTGGCAAAATAACAGTCCTAATAGATTAGAGGTCACTGTGATGTCAAAAAGTCACTGAGGGAAGGAAAAGAGAGAAAGAGTCCTGGAAAGACAGGAAGTAGTAGCAGAAAATGTGAGGGAGGAAATTTAGAGTATAGGGAGATGCTGTGATTGATAATGATTAGGTCTAGCCTGGAAGAGTATAACCACAGAAAGGAAAGGCAAAGCGGATGAAAGTAAAGATTCTTGGAGAAGTGGTCAAGGAACTGAGGAGCCATGTTCTAGAAAGGTCAGCTCTGTGTTTTTTTAAATCACCACAAATGAAGTCATGACTTTAGAGGTAATACTGGAGAGAGTGGCAATGAACTAGGAGTGAAAATCATTACGTTAAGAGGGGGAACCACCCGGAATTTAGTAGATGTCAGCAACAATGGGGGAGCAACTGACAAACTGAGTTCGAACTTAGGATTTTTTGAGTGGAGGGAAAAGAGACTGATCTGAAAGGGACAAGGAGAACAACAAAGCTTATTCCACTTCCAGCCTTGTGGGGAGAGGGCTTTGGGAAGACTAAAAGAACTCCCAATTGAGAGGGTTGTAAGGAAAGTAGTTTTCAGAACAGAGCCAAATTTCCATTCGAATGAAACCATGAAGGGATCATTTAGAGATAAAGTTGGGAGGACAGGATATTTTGCTATTATTGGAACAGAATTCATTGAAAAGATGCCAGGGGTTTGGAGGAAGGATGTGAGATATGAGTGAGCCTTGTGGGGATTCGATTGTGATAGAAAGGGATGACCTGGACCCTGGGACTCCTGAAGTGACTGACATACACAGGAAAAAGTATGGTGAGTTCAAGCAGATAGTGGAGAAGAGGCTGTGGAGGGAAAAGGTAGGTTCTGGGACTTCCTTTTCTAACTGTGAAAATGGAAGTAGAAAGCTGTGGGAAGAGGGCTCTTAGACTTAACATTCAAATTTATTACAATATTCCAACCTGTTTTCACTGAGCTTATAATAAAAGAAAAAACTCATCTGAATCGAAGGTTGAACAATCCTCTAAATTCTCTAAGCCCAGAAAAAGCAGTGAAGAAGAACATGAAAGAGATGTCTGCTACTCAAATTGAATGTAGCAGGAACCAAAATTCCGACATAAAGTGCTCGCATCCTGCAGGTGACATCTCGTAACCTTCTATGCCATATGTCACTTTTAAATTAGGAACCTCGCTTTGCTGAGCATTCTTTGGCCATTTCCTTTTGCCTAAAAAAGGAAAGATTTTAACAAAACTATTTAGTTTGCTTTTGTTTTAAGTCATCCAAGAGTCAGAGGTTACTCCAACAGTAAGCTAAGAGGATGAAAGTTGAAAAATTAATACTCTAGAAAACAACAGATCTGATCCTCATCAGAAAGACAATGGTCTTAGATGTGATTAGCCAGGAGAGAAATTTTAACATGAAGAAAATAAAAAGAAATAATCAGGACAAAATGAAAGGTCAAAGAATTACCTTATCCTTTTTAATGCTCAAGGCCTCTGTTGAGCAGGGGAAAATTGAAATAGACATTATTGTTGTCTCTTGCCTCTGCTTGTCCCATTTTGGTTGCTTTATCTCCACCTATAACATGGAAAGAGCAATTATAAACAAATGGGGCCCAGCATGAGTACCTCTCTGGCAGCCTCTCAGGGTCAATTGTCTTCTCTCAGTTCCTGCACCAGCAGAGTGATACATGGCCCCTTGGATGTCAGCATGAAGAGGGGCTAAGGAGGCAAGCAGTCTGTGATTTAAACTCATGCCGGCCCTTTTGTCTGCATCAGGAAGGAAGCCTGGACAAAGCTTTGCTACTTTAAAATACAGGAATGGATATGGGTGGGATATATGAGGAGCATACAGAGTGATTCAAAGGGAAAAACAGCGATGAAAATCATTTCCCATTATAATCCCCACGAATTGCCTTACATCTCTAATATAGATCGCCTGGGAAATAATTTAAAAGCATTTAAAAATATCTTCCATTTTCTATTATGAGCCTTTGGATTTCCACAGTTTGAAAAAGTGAAGAGTATGTAGCTTAGAAAACTAATTACAAAACATAAAAATTCTCAGGTCTAATGGAACATCAGATTGGAGGAAGATTCCGGCAATGGCAGGCAGTATTACAAATGTAGCCCGAATGAAAGAGCCACGTCTGAAATGGAGACAGCAGTTGCAACCTAAATGTCTTGTCCTCAACATCTTTGTTTTACATTTTCTTTGTTCCTGTTGGCTTACTAATTAGCTGTGATTTTTTTAATGCCCCTTACAGTAGGTTAATTTTGTCTAACTCACCAGCAGGGGTTTTTGTAATACATAATTCACAGAGCAATGTCAATGATTAAAATTCTTTCATTAACACAGCACCTTAAAGATAATAAATACGAAGCATTTAGCTCCCAATCTATTGGTGCAGAAAACCTAATTTTTCATGGAAAGAAAATGCATGCTCAGATAACTTGGCATTGGAGAACAAAATGGAATCTGTTTTAGGGTATTGCAAACACAAAGTCAAACAAATCAAAGAACACTTATTTTGAGAACAATAATGTAGCAGGGGAGAGGGGTTTCCAAGAAGGAATTCTAATAATGTACTCAAAGAATGCAAAATATGCAGCCAAAAGTGCTCTTTTCTGGCATTTTTGTGGGCAGAGCTGTGCCATTGCAGATAATCAGCTAAAGAGTGGGTCAGCATGTGGTGGGCTGAAAATTGTCAGTGTTCAGGGTGCAAGTTGCTTTGCCCTCTACATGCCATTTTTCTTCAATCTCCTCAAGAATTTTAACAGGTTTGTCTTGTCAGGATACAAGGAGAGCAATGCAATAATTAGACATAGGGGATGGAATTTCATTTTGAAAAGTTTTAATAACTCTTAGAACATCTGTTCTTCTGAACTCTATCACTTTCTTTCCACCTACACCCAAATGATTCTTACATTTCATTTGCTTAGTGCAAATTCTATTTGCTTCCATGTGTTCATCCTGATACAGAAAGGATAGTGATTGCAGATGCCTTGGCAACGGCAGCCAAGAAAATGGAGAATCTGATCACTAAATGTGATTTTGCTTAGAGCCTTTTCTCCAACATATTATTATCTTTTTTTGTCTTTCTTCTCTAAAGATGAATCAGATTATCTTTTGTTAGCTATTTTTGGGAGAGATGAATATATGTATTTTGAGTAATAATAACAAATAGCACTTCTCTAATTCAAAACATTTTCCTGTATTAAACATATCAATTGGGAATAACTTTGCACAGAAGCAGCTTAAAGTTCAAAGACATGAAAGTAAATTAAAAACAACAAAATTGTCACCCAGTCCAAAGGTTATGGCTCAAATTTAACAGGTGGCCCTGACATAATGCATTTTCTACTCTCAGCTATGGTTCTAATAGGCTTGTCTCCGGAACCAAAGTGCAGCATCAAACGAAGCCCTCAAGTGGCATTTTCAGCAGAAGAAACATGGAACCAGTTGAGAGAAGGGGGCCCTCCAACATGTCATTCATTCAAATAAATACCTTGTCCATTTAAAGAGGGGGGTCAGCAGCAGGCCAGTCAGAAGAAATGTTCATGGGCTTGTCCCTGTTCTGTAATTTGCCTGTGGCTAATTTCATAATTTCTATTTTTAGTGTTTGGTTGCTCCCTTCGCTCTCATAAGCACAAATAATTGCTCCCATTTTTTAAAAGACAGAAAGCAGCAAATAGCCCCTGAGTGCAAGCCACTGAGCTAGCTCCTAAAATTAATACTGAATACCATTAAGTAAAATTTGCTACTGATCAACACATTAACAGTAAAGTTGTAACAAATGGTTCTGTTTTAAAAAATGATAGCGAGGCAAACTTAGTTCTTTTAGCCCAGCAGAGTTTTTTAAACTAGAAATGTTTTAATTTCACACATATAAACCAAAAAGAATTGATTTTTTGTTTCTTGTTTCCACTTATAGATTAAAGCCTGGGTAGCTTGCCAAGCTTGGTCAACCGATTACTGTTAACGATAACAGATGAGGTAGGTGCGGAACAAGTGATACCCGTAACTATTGGGCAATAGATACATATGATTCAAATAAATCAAGAATTTTATATGGATAGATTGAATCATACTTGAGCATCTGAATTTATAGCTCTTCAATGCCACATAAAAGAGGATGGTAAATGCAAAGAGTAAAACCTTTATGTCAAATCAGTCTTCCTCCTACTGAAAAAATCCAGTTTGGGATTTTTCTTCTTCCTACAGCAGCCATGGCCACATCTAACCAGTTTGGTCTTAAGGTCAAAAACTAGATTGAAAGTTTCTCAATCAAATATAGACCTCTGTGTCAGTGCTGGCCACCTCCTCTACCACAGACAATCGTAATAACAAGCTTGATCTTGGCTTTGAAATTGTGAAGTTGTATATAGGATCTGTAAGTCATATCCTTTAAACTTTTCATCCAGTCTTTCAGCTTAGATATTTGTTGAGTTTCTACTATGGGTCTGGAAGTTCATGGTAAGGACTTTGGATTTTATTTTGAAATGAGAAAAATTTGAAGTTGCAACAGTCCAGAAAGATGGTAATGGCTTAGACTAGGTGGAAATGGATGTAGATATGGAAACTGGTCAGCTTTAGTTATATTATGAAAGTAGAAACAACAGAATTTGCTGATGGAATTTTGGAGGCTGAGAGCAACAGAAATCAAGTTCACTAGAATGTAAACTCCATTTTCAGAGGATGGGGGTGTGAGTGTGTGTGTGTGTGTCTAACTGATTGATCCACAGAATTTACAATGGAGCCTGCAATATAACTGTCACTTAATAATTATTTGTTGAATAAATGATATGATGGCTCGAAGTTTTTGAACAGAAAAATTAGATGAAAGGAGCTGCTATTTATTGGGAAAGACAGGACAGGGAACAACTGCAGGTATGCTTTTTGTTTTGTTAGTGTGAGAGTGTGAAATCAATAGTTTGGTTCTCGACATGTTAAGTTTGAACTGTCTTCTAGATATTCAGGTAAAGAAATCAAATTGAAAGTATATGTCTGGAATCTAGGAGAAAGTCAGAGAAAGAAAGTAAACTTGACTCTTGTTAGGGAATTGATGTTATTTAAATCTATAGGACAGATGAGATCATCTAGGCTGCGAATATCATAGAGAAGAGAAGTTTGAGAAATTAGCCGTAAGTAACATAAATAAGTATAGGTCAGGAAAATGAAGATAAACCAGCAAAGAAAAAACAGCCAATGAAATGGAAGAGGAACAAAGAATGAATGATATCTCAGATACATACCAAGAAAAGAATGTGTTCTGAGAAGAGTGGTTAAGTAATTGTGTCAAATACTGTTGACGAGTTCATTTAAAATATATATATAAATTGACAATTGAGTGAATTTGGCAAAAGCAATTTCAAAAGCATCAATATAAACTGATACTGAAAGAAAGGATGGATTGATACCATCCAAAACAGTGTTGAGACAGCAGGTACTCAATCAACACTTCAGTGAATGAAGGAGCATTATCATTCTATTTAAATTACATTTAAAATAATTCATACATATCCCATGTTGGTCATGCCTCATTGAAAAAGATTAATTTAGACTCTGAGTATGTATTTTTTAAAAGTTATACACATATAAAAAATTGACATGGCAATTATTAGAAATATACAAGATTTAAAATAAACGTGTCCATCAGAATACTTATAATAGTAAATCTTTAACAAAACCTCAATATCAAACTATAATAGCTCAATAAATTATAGTTTACCCATATAATGAACTATTATGCAGCCAACAAAAATATTTAGTGGAAAATGGCATATAAAAAGCAGCAATTATAACTTTATACATACTAACCTAAATTATTTAAAAATTTTATATGAGAACATGTGTCCATGCATGCATGTTTGTTTGCTTATTTATTTATTTATTTATTTATTTATTTATTTATTTGTATGTGGAGACAAATATTTATTGATTGAGGAAACATGCCAAAATTTTAGCAGAGATCACCTCTACCTGATTATTCTTTTCCCTTTATACTATATTGTATTTATTCTTCTCTTCTTTATACTATATTGTATTTATTTTCCTCAAATAGGAATATTTCATTTATAAAATTCAAAAAAAGTACTTTAAATTTTAATAAGTGTTATAACTTTTTATATTGCATATGCATATGCATATACATATAGTATGTATAAAATTTAATAATTCTTAAATGTATTCAATGGTCCACTAGCCATATGATATCAACAGAAGACATCTATGATACTGAAATCAACTGCAGTCAGAGTTACGAGTCACCCATGGAATCTGTTTTTGAATCCACTATCGAAGAATAATATAAAAGGATATTTATTAAGAGCCATATCCATATTCCTTGCTGTGTATTCTTAATCACTATCTCTACTCTTAAAGCATAACCTAATGTACTGAATTTCAAAGTGTCTTTTTCAGTCTTTCAAGTGGACAAATCAGATCTATTTTATAGTTAATAAAAGTGATTTTGCAGAAATAAATCATGAGACTGCCTAGGAAAAAAAAGATTAAAATCAGCTGATTCAACACCTTTTGCAGATAATTTTTTTCAAAATATCTACCATATTGACCTGGCGATAATAAATATTGCTATATATCAGTTAACTCCAGACTCAAATTAAACATTATGATAACTTTGGTATCATAATGGAATCTGGTTCCCTAAATTCTCCAAATTATTACCTATCCTAATAGGACTTCTTTACAACAAAGGCCACTGTTACAAAATATTAATGAAATCAATTTTAAACAAACGCACGACAAGTCTTTTTTCTTTTGTGACTTAATTAGTGTAAAAATGAGGTTGAAGATTAATAAGAATATTGTTGTTCCTAGATTATTTTATTACATTGAGAACCATATTTTAAATCTTCTATTATATGTTTTTATTTTAAACTTTAGCTAAATTTGAATAGAAGAAAGGTATAATCAATGCAAGAACAAATGAATGAGTGGATAAATTAATGCGCTTTTATAACCACTATTATTTTCTAAACTTGTTACTTTGATCCATTTAGAAGAGTTAATTCTAATATAAACAAAAATACTTGTGGTTACTGAAAGATATAATATAAGCACATCTGTTTAAACCAGAAATAAGGCAGACTACTTTTAATATGCATTGTAAACTTTACAAATATACCTGTTTTTCTTGAGACATATTTAGAAATATAATCCACTTAAAAATTATTCCTATATTATGTTTTGACTCATTGGAAACTGTACCACTAATTCATTGTACTATTATTTAAAGTATAAGCCAAGGATTAATCATTTTAAAATATTTTTTTTATTAAAAACTTAAATTTTACTATATCAAAAATGACATAAAATTAATAAATAAAATCACACACATGATCATCCCCAAACACATAACAGCTTTAAGATATAGGTGTATTACTTTCTGGTATTTTAATGTTTATGCTATGTTCAATTTTAAAACCGGAATTCTGTAGTAATGAAATTGGGCAATTTTTTCAGTGAAACACTATAAATATTCTCAGAACTTTAAGTATTCAGCTACATGATATTTTTAATGGCTGCTTAGTATTACATCAAATGGATTTGCAATAATCTGTTTAAGCAATCCCATGTGGAATATGTAGATCATTTCTAATGTTCTCCATTATAATCAAAACTATAAGTAACATTCTTTTAGTTAAATATTTGTAGAATATTATAATTACATCTTTTGGCTACATTTTCAGATTTGGTGTATTAATAAGCTTCACCATATTGATGAAACTATAAAAATGCATGGAAACTAAGTAATTTGTTCTTCTTCCTGTTTGATAGATCCTATTATCTCCATTTTACAGCAAAGGAAAGTGGGACTCCAAAAGGTTAAGTAACTTGCCCAAAGCCACATAGCTGATAATGAACAAAGCTAGAACTTGAAAAGACCACACTCTCTTAATTAGAGCAAGTTGCATGCTTCTGTGCATGTTGAAGAACTTGTCATTCATTGCACCTCGGTTCCTTTCAGAATAGTAAACGCCCAACCTAATAGGCAGCAGAAACTGAAAAATTAAATTATAAAACACATGATTTTCAAAATGACCAGTTTGAGAAATGGAATCTTGTTGTTTGTAATAAGATTGTCTCATCATTGGCTTGTTTTTTTGTGATTTCTTCCTTTTCTTTAAAATGATTATGGTGGTTTCCTCTGCTTCTCTCCTGACTGTGCCCCTTTGAGAGGCTTTGAAAGGCGCCTACCCAAAAGTGTAGAGCTCTCCCTGTCCTTATTGCCTGACCAGCTGAATGGCTCAACATCACGCTCAAAACAACCCTGGCATTACGATTAGCCACACTTCCTTTTGAGCACAATCCTACTGGAATTAAAACTCCCTCTACCTGATGCTGAACTGCCCCGCTGGAGTGGAACGAAGCTCTTAAACATCATGACAAAGGTAAAATCTAACTCTATGGCTCTTACCGATAGGTTTTCCTATAGGCGTGACATCAGGTGGGAGAACCAAAGGTCTCAAGATCACTCCTATATCATCCTGAGCAAAAAGATTCCTTCTTTCCAAACCAGAGAGAATAAGAGTTAGGAAAAATTTCACTTTTAAAAGAAGACAAACAGCTCTATTTTTATTTTCTCTCTGATTCAATTAATAAATTAATCGCTAGTATGTTTGTCAAATACAAGTATTTATAGAATCAAGCTAAAAAGTATGTTAGCAAGGTCTGAGAAGCATTTAACTAAAATTGAATTTTATCTCTCCCATTCCATTTCTTATCTTTCTAAAGTTCTGCTTATTTGCATATATTTTTATTCAAAGATATTTTCTCAGGACCCTCAATCAAATCGTCCATTTTTCCTAGGTTCTAAATGTAGTCAACACACAACTAAAACCCTCTTTCTTTCCAAACTTTCCTTCATTCCTTCTATGAAAATTTTACTGAGCATCTGCTATGGCCCAGAGGCCATGTTAGCCTCTCAAAATATAAAGATTTATTTTGGGGAGAGAGGAGAGCAAGACTATTACCTTAGAAAGTTCCCTATGAGTAACTGGAATTAATGAGATTATTTCTCCCTTGATAGATATTCTGATAGGCACATTTCATGTCTCACATTTCACCCTCTAAGCATTGTGCAAGTGATTGTACATCATGTAAATATTTGGTTCAATTTACTTTTTTAGTTGATATTGGCATTTGTCTGTGTATCTTTCAATCTGTTTATGCATATGTCACTCATATTAAGCTTTCAGACATCAAGGGATCTGTTTATATTTAACTTACATGTGCACAAACCAGCAAGCATTAATACTAATCCAGATGGATGTTTCTTGAGTTATTTCAATAATTATAATATTCCCTTAAGTTCTTATTATATAAATGACTGTATTTTAGTGCACTACCAGCCAAATCTTCTTCTTAACACCAGCCACATTATCATGATAAGTTTAAGACAGGCATCACAGGGATGGAAATTATGCTAATGCTGGCTACCCTTTTGATATGGACAGTAGAAGTATTCATATGTTCATCCATACAGCTTTTTGCCCTGCTTGCCAGCCAGGCTGTAACAAAATAAGGAGATCCCTGCCAGCTCCTGTCTGGCAGATCTATGTGATTTGAAGGAATCTTTGGCCTAGAGTTTGATCAATGGATGCCAGTCACCTCAAGAATTGAAAACATATGGACAATCTTCTGGGTTTCCAAACATTAAATGTATTTGTTGATAGAATACATTTAACTTTTCTGAACACATTTAAAAATTGCCTCAATGTGGTAATTTTCTTTATAGGCATTTAAAATTCGGCATGTATAGATTTTTTTACTGACATGCACAGTGGTTAATAATAGAAGTCATGTGTACCTTATTGGACACAGGGGTGATAGGAACATTTTTAAGCTCCTAGGAATCTGTAAAGAATAATCTCTTTCATTAGAATTCAAATCTACAAGATCACCACTTACAGAGACATGAGGTATCTATACTTTTCATTGTCAAGGAGGAAGGGGGATTTGGACCTCTCAAGCATTCCTTTGGAAAAGTTATATTTCGTCAGATATCAGATGACCTAAACAGAAAAATTATCAAATATAGTATGATTTATAAAACAATAGGACAAATCTGTCAAGTCTACTTTTTTGAGTCATTATCTTTCCAAGAAATATATATATACACACATATACACACACACATGCACATGCCATGTGCACACACATATATAAATCAGAAAGAAACCATTACTATGGGTTAAAAAAAATGATGGCAATTTATCTTCTGACCAAATGAGGGTTCTTATTGGTTTCATTTGGAGTGTATTTTTCTTACCAACTCTCTGTGGATGAGAAATTGTATTGCCTGTCATTCACATAATACACATAACAACGCTGATATAGGGACCATCTTTCAACAATGACACCATCTCTCAGTCCCCCTGTCTGGTTGCCTGTGTGGCAGTTAAGTAGTTGCTGTAACCCCTACGTTCCAAGGTTCCTAATAGAATTGGCCAAGGTTTTGAGCGATGACACTGAGTACTTCATAGCAAAGGTGGTACTTTACAGTGAAGGCATCAAAGTCGAACATTCCTGAGCCCTGCAATTCCTCTGAGATAAAAATGTTTTCTTCATTTTGGACTATCAAAAGACAAACATGGAGAGGAATAAAGTCTCCAAAAAATCAACTGGTAAATGTAACATGATTATTTGCTTTCATCTCTTGTAGAAAATCATTGGAATGGGCAGTTTAAAAAATTAAATGAAATGTCATTGAAATAGTTGTGGGTGTCTTTTTACACGTATCTGTTTTATCACTGCTATTAACTACATACCTGTTTTAAACAAGCATTCTATTAAACAATTGGACTTGTTTCAAAGTCATCACCAAAAGTTTCATATATATCAAAAATCTCACAAATTAAGTGACTAGAAGAAGGTAAATTGGAAAAAATACATGCAACATATGTAACAAAGTGCTAATACCTGTGATATAATAGTTAACATTCATGAGTGTTTCGTGTGTAACAATGCTTCTGTGCATGTTGAAGAACTTGTCATTCATTGCACCTCGGTTCCTTTCAGAATAGTAAACGCCCAACCTAATAGGCAGCAGAAACTGAAAAATTAAATTATAAAACACATGATTTTCAAAATGACCAGTTTGAGAAATGGAATCTTGTTGTTTGTAATAAGATTGTCTCATCATTGGCTTGTTTTTTTGTGATTTCTTCCTTTTCTTTAAAATGATTATGGTGGTTTCCTCTACTTCTCTCCTGACTGTGCCCCTTTGAGAGGCTTTGAAAGGCGCCTACCCAAAAGTGTAGAGCTCTCCCTGTCCTTATTGCCTGACCAGCTGAATGGCTCAACATCACGCTCAAAACAACCCTGGCATTACGATTAGCCACACTTCCTTTTGAGCACAATCCTACTGGAATTAAAACTCCCTCTACCTGATGCTGAACTGCCCCGCTGGAGTGGAACGAAGCTCTTAAACATCATGACAAAGGTAAAATCTAACACTATGGCTCTTACCGATAGGTTTTCCTATAGGCGTGACATCAGGTGGGAGAACCAAAGGTCTCAAGATCACTCCTATATCATCCTGAGCAAAAAGATTCCTTCTTTCCAAACCAGAGAGAATAAGAGTTAGGAAAATTTCACTTTTAAAAGAAGACAAACAGTTCTATTTTTATTTTCTCTCTGATTCAATTAATAAATTAATCGCTAGTATGTTTGTCAAATACAAGTATTTATAGAATCAAGCTAAAAAGTATGTTAGCAAGGTCTGAGAAGCATTTAACTAAAATTGAATTTTATCTCTCCCATTCCATTTCTTATCTTTCTAAAGTTCTGCTTATTTGCATATATTTTTATTCAAAGATATTTTCTCAGGACCCTCAATCAAATCGTCCATTTTTCCTAGGTTCTAAATGTAGTCAACACACAACTAAAACCCTCTTTCTTTCCAAACTTTCCTTCATTCCTTCTATGAAAATTTTACTGAGCATCTGCTATGGCCCAGAGGCCATGTTAGCCTCTCAAAATATAAAGATTTATTTTGGGGAGAGAGGAGAGCAAGACTATTACCTTAGAAAGTTCCCTATGAGTAACTGGAATTAATGAGATTATTTCTCCCTTGATAGATATTCTGATAGGCACATTTCATGTCTCACATTTCACCCTCTAAGCATTGTGCAAGTGATTGTACATCATGTAAATATTTGGTTCAATTTACTTTTTTAGTTGATATTGGCATTTGTCTGTGTATCTTTCAATCTGTTTATGCATATGTCACTCATATTAAGCTTTCAGACATCAAGGGATCTGTTTATATTTAACTTACATGTGCACAAACCAGCAAGCATTAATACTAATCCAGATGGATGTTTCTTGAGTTATTTCAATAATTATAATATTCCCTTAAGTTCTTATTATATAAATGACTGTATTTTAGTGCACTACCAGCCAAATCTTCTTCTTAACACCAGCCACATTATCATGATAAGTTTAAGACAGGCATCACAGGGATGGAAATTATGCTAATGCTGGCTACCCTTTTGATATGGACAGTAGAAGTATTCATATGTTCATCCATACAGCTTTTTGCCCTGCTTGCCAGCCAGGCTGTAACAAAATAAGGAGATCCCTGCCAGCTCCTGTCTGGCAGATCTATGTGATTTGAAGGAATCTTTGGCCTAGAGTTTGATCAATGGATGCCAGTCACCTCAAGAATTGAAAACATATGGACAATCTTCTGGGTTTCCAAACATTAAATGTATTTGTTGATAGAATACATTTAACTTTTCTGAACACATTTAAAAATTGCCTCAATGTGGTAATTTTCTTTATAGGCATTTAAAATTCGGCATGTATAGATTTTTTTACTGACATGCACAGTGGTTAATAATAGAAGTCATGTGTACCTTATTGGACACAGGGGTGATAGGAACATTTTTAAGCTCCTAGGAATCTGTAAAGAATAATCTCTTTCATTAGAATTCAAATCTACAAGATCACCACTTACAGAGACATGAGGTATCTATACTTTTCATTGTCAAGGAGGAAGGGGGATTTGGACCTCTCAAGCATTCCTTTGGAAAAGTTATATTTCGTCAGATATCAGATGACCTAAACAGAAAAATTATCAAATATAGTATGATTTATAAAACAATAGGACAAATCTGTCAAGTCTACTTTTTTGAG
Source organism: Pteropus vampyrus (assembly GCF_000151845.1). Lineage (NCBI taxonomy): Eukaryota > Metazoa > Chordata > Mammalia > Chiroptera > Pteropodidae > Pteropus > Pteropus vampyrus. The sequence continues at coordinate 5,305,017 of NW_011888803.1, read as the reverse complement.
TCATTATCTTTCCAAGAAATATATATATACACACATATACACACACACATGCACATGCCATGTGCACACACATATATAAATCAGAAAGAAACCATTACTATGGGTTAAAAAAAATGATGGCAATTTATCTTCTGACCAAATGAGGGTTCTTATTGGTTTCATTTGGAGTGTATTTTTCTTACCAACTCTCTGTGGATGAGAAATTGTATTGCCTGTCATTCACATAATACACATAACAACGCTGATATAGGGACCATCTTTCAACAATGACACCATCTCTCAGTCCCCCTGTCTGGTTGCCTGTGTGGCAGTTAAGTAGTTGCTGTAACCCCTACGTTCCAAGGTTCCTAATAGAATTGGCCAAGGTTTTGAGCGATGACACTGAGTACTTCATAGCAAAGGTGGTACTTTACAGTGAAGGCATCAAAGTCGAACATTCCTGAGCCCTGCAATTCCTCTGAGATAAAAATGTTTTCTTCATTTTGGACTATCAAAAGACAAACATGGAGAGGAATAAAGTCTCCAAAAAATCAACTGGTAAATGTAACATGATTATTTGCTTTCATCTCTTGTAGAAAATCATTGGAATGGGCAGTTTAAAAAATTAAATGAAATGTCATTGAAATAGTTGTGGGTGTCTTTTTACACGTATCTGTTTTATTACTGCTATTAACTACATACCTGTTTTAAACAAGCATTCTATTAAACAATTGGACTTGTTTCAAAGTCATCACCAAAAGTTTCATATATATCAAAAATCTCACAAATTAAGTGACTAGAAGAAGGTAAATTGGAAAAAATACATGCAACATATGTAACAAAGTGCTAATACCTGTGATATAATAGTTAACATTCATGAGTGTTTCGTATGTAACAGGCACTGTTCTCAGTGGTTTAAAGTTACTATTTCATTGCAAATTAAAACCACAATGAGATATCACCTCACACTTGTCAGAATAGCTATCACTAGTAAATCAACAAGCAACAAGCATTGGTGAAGATGTGAAGAAAAGGGAAGCCTTATGCACTGTTGCTGGGATTGCAAATTGGTGCAGCCACTATGAAAAACTATTTGGAGGTTTCTCAAAATAATAATAATAATAATAATAATAATAATAATAATAATAGAACTACCTTATGACCCAGCAATTCCACTTTGGGGTATTTATCTGAAGAAATCCAAAACACTAATTCAAATAGATATATGCACCTCTATGTTCACTACAGTGCTATTTACAATAGCAAAGATATGGAAACATCCTAAGTGTCCATCAATAGACGATTGGATAAAGAAGATGTGATATATATGTACAGTGGAATATTACTTGGCCTTAAGAAACAATGAAATCTTACTATTTACAACAACATGGGTAGACCTAGAGAGTGTTATGCTAAGTAGAATAAGTCAGTTGTGGAATCTAAAGAACAAAATAAATGAGCAATCAAAACAGAAATAGACTCATAGATACAGAGAACAAACTAATGGTTGCTGGATGGAAGGGGGTTTAGGGGACTAGGTGAAAAGGTGAAGGGATTAAGAAGTACAAATTGGTAGTTACAAAATAGTCACAGGGATATAAAGTACAGAGTAGGGAATTCAGTCAATAATATTGTAATAACCATGTATAGTGCCAGGTGGGTACTAATTGGGGGGATCACTTTGTAGATTATATGAATGTCTAACCACTATGCTGTACACCTGAAATAAATATAAAATAATTTTGAATATCAACTGTAATTGACAAGTGAATATAATTTTTTTTTTTAAAAAGGTGTTATTTTATAACAATCCCAAGTGGTGCTTCTATTGTCATTTAAGGGAAAGATGGTTAAGTAACTTCCCAGTAGTGACAATTAACAAGTGACAGAATACGAATATGAGCTGTGCCATGAACAGTGCCTGTACATAAACCCGGGGAGTTTGAATCCAGAGTCTGTCACTTTACAATCTCCATACGCTAAATCAGTTTTGTGAATCAATAGGGGAAAGATGAACTTCTCTTTAGGGGGAAAAAGCCAAGCCTATGAACTGATGATTTCAAAAAAAAAAGGAAGAGTCCAAAAAAAGAGAAAGAAAAATCTCCCCAATAATGATGACATGCGAATTCCCATTATATGCACATTGTTGTGCTGCAAATGGGTTACAGTACAGGTTTATCAAGGCACTGGCTTGCCTGGAACCTTGGTTGATGGCCTCTAATAGCAAGCATCCTCATCCACTTTCCTCAGTGTGCCACAGAGATATACTATTCTAGGTGTTTTATGACATGAAAATGTTGGGAAGTTCTGATTAATATTTTTGCTTCTCAACTTCCTCTTGTATAAATGCATGTAATATAGGAACTACCTCAAAGCATTGTTGTGAAATATAATGAAATAATATTTGTAGAGTACCTAGCAAAGTGTCGAGTACATCGGAACCACTCAGAATTAACATTACCTACTTTAGGTTGAATAGGGGGATGCTGCCCAGCAGCCTAATAGCAATTGTTAGAAACACATTATCCTGCTTTTCCCACTCACCAAATGCAGCTGGTATATGCTGAACCACCATTCACTGGAGGATTTTTAATAAAACTGGTGCAAGATAGGCATTATAAAAATATGTGGAAGAACATGTCTAACTGCAAGCCTGTACCCACAGAACTCTGAGCAGCACACTTACTCCTGTTGTTATCTTCCAAATCACAGTGAAATCAGTACTCTTTCATCTCATACTCTGCAAAGTAAAAATTTACATGTCATACAATAAAAGCACAAAAGCTAATTATTATATCTATATTTTGTAATGTACCAAGAAGCAGATCCTATGGTAAAAGCCTTATCAGAACCTCTACATGTTGCACACTATGCCATTTTAAGAACAGACACATTTGTATGATCTCCTAGACAGCTTGTTTTGAGCCTTGATCATTAATCATCCCCCGGCTCCCTGGAAGGAAGAAGTGAAATGATGGACAGTAACAGGGGGCGAGAAAAGGAGACGTTAAGTCATATCCAAAAGAAACAAACATAAAATGATTTGACAGCAACAATTTGTGAGTCAACAGGGAAGCTTGGTACAGTGAAGTGCAGTGAATCAAAATGATCAAATGATTTTATTAGTTTCGTTTTATTAGTCAGATCTATTACCTTTTTTTTTTTTTTATGACCAGGGTAAAACAAAATAATTGTAATCAGTTTATCAAGGCAGACCCCAGCGGAAAGTATATCCCTGATTCCCTGATTCCACTCCAGCTAAGCTGTGCCCACTACCCTTTGACTAAGAATACCCAGCCTGCCAATTCATTCATTCTTCAAAGGAAGGACACTGGATGCAGCAAACAAAGCTTTCTCACAAAACGCCTTCACAACATTGAGAGAAAGATATAGTGTGCCCTATTGTATTTAAAAAGCATTGGAGATGGACACCGCTCAAAGCTGAGGGAAAAAAAAAATCTTAATTTATCTTCAAGCCCCAGACCATAAATATACTGCCAGCATTCACAGCAGAGGCCTTCCTCACACCACTGCCCTCTTTCACAAGCCCCTGAACCTCACCTGGAGTAATCACATTCTCGGTGGGAGAGAGAGGATTCAGTTACCATGATAGCTAATTCCTGGGCCTCCCCTAAGCAAAGATGAACCGTCATTATAAGCCATTCCAAATTATAAATGGGCACTCTGTGATGTAGACTGTTGTAGACAGGGTTGAGACAATTACCAAATGAAAGAGATATTATTATTTTAAGAAATCTAACATTTTAATACAATGTGAAAAATGATGAGGGAATAATAAATGGAGTACATAAAAAGCACTAATAATAAAAAAGAGCTTGGTGAGAAATCCCGCTGTCATATTTGCATTTACCCTGAAACTAATGCCATGCACATTTCTGAATGCAAATAATTCACGAGAGGAAGCAAAATGAGGATGTTAATAATCATTTTTCCCTTAATGAGAAGCTGTTCTTTGACTGAAAGGTGCTTTAAGATGGACTAAGTGAGGCTTAACAAAAGAGTTCCTTTTTGGGGGAATGCATAAATGAAGGCAGTTTCATTCTGGGATTTAAAGGCAGCAGCATTAACATTATCATCACAAATATTATTTCTACATTTTTAAATAATAAAAATTCAGCTGTCAATGTAAAATTCCTCCTTGTACTGACTTTAGCTCAAAGTGATATTTCTTATGGGATTTCCATATAGTAAAAGCATGTTTCAGTATTACTTTCTGCCATGCCAGACTTCTACTACTTATAATAATAATAACTAATGTTATCTAATTGCTTATTATTGGACAGGTACTGTAGTATGAGTTTTACAAGGATCATCCTCATCTTAAAGCTAATGAAACTCCCAGAAACAAGAGCAAAATTTATCCAAGCAGAATTTATTTAAACTCAGGATGCTCTTTCCATCTTGGTAGCTACCATCCTTTTTGATATTATGAACAGACCCAAAGAGCATTAGCAACCACCTGTGAAGACTGACAAGCAATGACACCTGCATACAATGTAAAGCCTAAAGATGCTGTTTTCAAACTGAGCTCAGAGTTTCTTCTGTCTTCTCTCTTTCTCTTTCTTCCTTCAAATAGATTGATAAGTAAGGGATAAGAACGCCTAAAGACAGGAGAACTTGTAGAAAATCAGCCCCAAGTATACATCTACAGCTCTATACACACCTTTCTCAGTGTGATTCATCCCAATATTTAATGGCCTGGTTGCCAAAGGCATTTCGATGGCAGAAATTTACATTATTGAAATGCTTTCATTTCAACAGCAAACCATTTCAACATTATATTTTCCTGCCGGCTGAAATGCTACCGAGTTAGTGTGATCTAGTGGATGATAACATGAGTTTTACAGTCAAAGTATATTAGGAGACAATTCTCCAAGGGTCTTTCACATTTGAGCATGTCTTTTAAGCAGTGGCACTGACTAACTTTGTTCCAAATTATCTTTTCTGCATGATTAAATAGCAAACAGCCTTAAAAGATAGAGATAGTGTTTCCCTCTAGATCAAAAGGCAGACATTCTTACTGCCCATTATAAAAGATTTGTTTCCCAGCTCAAGTTTTCACTCCTATAACAATTCACTGCAGGTACAGATGACACCTATCCCCCTTCTCACCATTCCATAGGAAAAGAGGCACAAAAACTGCTGGTACTGTGGCTACTACCATTAATTTGAGTAATAAAGTCCTTTCGTCACTGACCCAGGAGTCTCAAGTCTTCTACAAGCATGCATGAGACTATAGCAGGCTAACTTGTTAGCTTGCAAGGAAGTCTCAGACACCACAGCTCTTCACAAGGCCTATATTGGAGTACTGGTTCTTTTGTTTACTAACTATATAATGTTAAGAAAGTTAGTTAAATGCTCTTAGCCTCCGTTTACTCAGACGTCAAGTGGGGCCAGCCTTAAGAGTTTAAGTGCTATATGATATAATATATATTATGTTATATAACATATAATACATGCATTAGCACAATGCCTAGTACATAGTATGTGCTTATTAAATGTACCCACTATGGTTATTGTATGATGAAGGAATTACTTAGAATAAGGAATCAAATTCTTGTCTCCTTTCCCTATGGCTTCAAAAGTCACTCATCTCATCCAAAACTGGATTTTATTTTCTGTAAAAGGAGACAGGTAGATGAGGTAGTCTCTAAAGTTCCTCTTGGCTTTAAATTTTGAAACATTGTTCCAGCTTCTCTTTCCTTCTCTCTCCTTAAAAGCGGTTCCTCTTATCAAATTTTTCCAGAGGCAACAGATCAAGCACAGGGCCTGACTGAAGCTAGAACCAAGCCTCAGCTCTGATGCACAGAGGAAAGTCTGGCTGCTGCAGGAAGGGAAGTTGCTTTGCTAAAGCCAGCTGAAGACATAGATAGTACCAGTGTTGCTGATAAACCAAAAGAGTCTTACTAATTTTAGCCTTTTCTCTCTTACTCTCACTGAGGTGGCTTTCCTGTTGCAGTTAAAACAAGGGCAGAGACAATGAAAATTCTCATCATCTTGCTTTTGGATATCAGAAATAATGAAGCAGAATCAGTAATTGGACTTGATGCCTACCTACTTCAATATGGCAGGTGAGCAAGATGATGAGAAGGTAGGTAGCTATTAAGTCCAGCTCTGCACATAGCAGAGTGTATGGCCCGGTTAATCCATTGACTCTTCCTTGGGTCTCAGTTCTCTCACTGGTACTATGAAGACACAAGATCAAATGATTCCTGAGGTCCCTTCTGACTTTATAATTCTGATTTACTAATGTCACTAACACTTTTACCTCCCTAAATAATTTATCTAAATAAATGACTAAATTTATTTTAACTGCAGGCAGAGAAATCAAATTAGGTGACAGTAAGGTTTAGGCTATAATGGCCAGAAGTGTGCAAGTAGAGAACTACAACTGTCATCCTGATCTAGACTCTGCTGTAGTCCCAGTGTACAGTTCACCAAAGATACGTCAGGTCTCAGTATAATGGACAAACTTGTATGCATCTGAATATTCCACCCATAACCTTCTCATCCATATTGAGTGACTTCTTCAATAGTAGTGATGTTTTTGCCCATTTCCACCCATAGATGCCTACACTGTTCTTTTTGCACCCATGATACATGCTCAGGAAACAATTGGCAGGGCCAGGGTAAGCACATGGAATGGTATCAAGGAATGAAAAAAAAAAAAAAAGCCAATAATTAAGCCCCAAGAATTATCTCATCAGCAACAATCTCCAAACAACCTATCTCAAGAAAATATGTTACTTCATAATAATCGCAATGAAAAAACATAAGAGATTCCTTCCTACCACACATCGTTCATATTTTTAACACTTAAGTGAGATACATACTTTTTAATATCTCTGCCATGACTAAACTGATTTCTTCTGGACTATATACCATTGTTATCTCTGCACCTAGCCCTGTTATTCAATGTACAATGCTTTGGAGTTTAGCACACCAAGTTTTAAATTCTGGCTTTGCCATTTGTTAACTATGTGACTTTGAACAAGTTACTTAACCTCTCAGAGTCTTAGTTACTTCATCTGTGCAATTGACATAATAATTCCTGCCTCATAGAGGATTGTTATAATTTAATGAGACGACTTTTAAAGTGTCAAGTGCACCATCTGACATATAATGAACTTTAATATATCGTAGCTTTTAATATATCAGATCATCAGTAAATATTTATTGAATAATAGTTATAACTTCTCGATTGTATACCAGGCCCTTAAGTTTTCATTCCATACAAAACTATATAATGTAGGTTCTATTATAGGCCTCATTTTGAAAGATGAAGGGCCTGAAAATAGAAAGGTGAAATGAAATCCTGCTATAGGTCCAACAGTCAGTAAATAACAGAGACAATTTAAACCCAGGTATTCTAGCTTCAGAGTCAAAGTTCCTAATGATACGCAATATTACCTCCAAACGAATGAATAATTTGGTTTCAAATAGAGATAGGGAGCCAGAAGACACTAAGAAATGATTTATCATGTCCTTTAATCTTCAGACAAGCCTCCATATCTTTATCTAGAACTACATGTAGACTCACATTTATTAAATTTCTATTACCAGTTTCAAAATCCTCAAGAGTAGGACATAGAGGACACATTCTGAGTAATCTATTCCATTCCACTAATTAGCATACAAATATTTGCAGATATTTGTGACCTATAATGTCCATAGATAGGGAGAATAATTAGAAAGTTCACTAAATCTCTTTTGGTTTATAGTTCGATTTCACAGAAACATAGTTAAATATTATGCAAATAGGTTTTTCTCTGTGAAAGTACTAGTTGTACTGGTTCCTGGTAGAAAAGAATAAAATGTAAAATTCTAACTTACAGACAGAACTTAAATACAGCTTTGCTATGAATAACCATTAGGAAACATACTAAAAAAAATCTTTGCAGTAAAAAAGATATGTTTTCAACAGTTTGAAATTCATTCGCAGACAATTATTTATAGTAAAACATTGGACCTCTTATACCTTAAAGCTTTTTCTGTTGTTTTTTCTTTGAAGATAGAGTAAAATGGGGTACAAATCTCTATATTGTAACTAATACATTCTAATATAATTATTCAACTACTGAAAAATCTTTATATGCTTTAGGTTAAATAATAAAACTATAATTCATTCATCATTCATCAACAAATAAAACTGCAATGTCATTCATCATTCCAATACGGGAGAAAAAAAAGTAAGTTAATTGTTCACATTGTTTTATAAAAGAGAAACCAAAACAAGGAGAGAAAAAATGTATTTGAAAAAGATCTGACAAGAAGTAAATACAATACAGTGGATTTGGCTACTCAATGTCTCTTTCAAGTTTGCAGAAGAAACAAATCTGAAAAATGTAAATGATTCAAATAAAATAGTTTTTTTTCTCACTCTTACTGGTTGGCAGGTGGCCTCCCATATGGTAATTAAGAGACCCAGACCCCTTCCAATTTGTGGCTCAGCCACCTCCTAGGACTTTATCACAGTCATATTGCAACAGGTAGAATGGGAAACAGCAGAAGTGGTCATACCCTTTTCTTAAGAGACCCAGAAATGGTACATATAACATCCACCATATTCACATTCCATTGGCTAGAACTCAGACATATTCTTACACATCAGTACAAAAGAGGTTGAGAGATATAGCCTAGCACAGGAAAAAGAAGAAATAAGTCTTTCCCACACTTTGTATGACCTATTCCATGTCACTCCAGAGTTGAAAGAAGTCAGACATAGAGAATTTCCAAAGAGTCCTCCGTTAGATCTTTCTGAACATATCCCAAACAATAATTTAGTTATCGTATAATAAAATGTAGAATAACTGGAATCAAGATACATTTTCTGTTTGTTCCATACAAATAAGCAGTGCTTTTATTATGAACGATTTTTTGTCAGAGTTCTCTTTTATTTTACCAGAGTAACAGTACTTAAGAATCAGAAAATTAGAAATGTTATTTAAAAGTTATGTGACTCATTGTCCTAATTCAGGAAGGTCAACACCTACACCATTCTATTTTAATGAAAACACTTTTTCAAAGATGTACAAAGAGGATTCCAGCAAGTCTTGTATGCTCAACAACCCTCACTGTCAGGAAATTCTTTCTTGTTGCTAATTTAAATTTGTTATCCTGTAGCTTAAGCCCAGTTCCTTTTGGAGTTTTCTTAGACATAGAAAACAGATGTTCTTTTATCCTTAGTATTATCACATATTCCACTTTTTTACATTTAGCCTTGTCCTTAGAAAACTGAATAATCCCAGAACCCTTTCCCCATAGGTTCCATGTCCATAAACTTTATCGCTATTTATGACTCTCCTTAGAACTCTTTCCAAATTTCCCATGTTCCTTTTAAGGTTGTCACAGTCCCAGATGAGATCCTCACAATTTAGCTAATTTTCCTAAGTACCTGCTCTATGAGAGTACCTAACACATAAAATAGAGAGAAATGAATTTAATTTTCATAAAAGTGATATTCTATCAACAATAAAATAAAATATCATCACTATGTTTTGCCTTTTTTCTTGATAGTTTCTGCTTTTCAACACATTTGTCATCCCTTAGACAGAAGTCTTGGCTCACAACCTAAGTTTCCAGTTACAGAACTGGCAAAGCCACATACTTACTCCCTTCTCAACACGTCCTTATCTCAGAAAAGTCAACACTTTTACTCATAAATGTTGGGAATTTTTCACATGTTCACAACCAAGACACTTAAAATAATTCATATTCAACTAGCCCTTAACAGTTTGCAAAATGATCCAACGTGTTCTCATTAACTCTTCACAACCACTCTGTGAGGTTAAATTACACATCTTCATTTGAAAGACAAGGAACCTCAGAACTAGAGGTTAAGTAGCATGCCTAACATCACATGAGTAGGTGACAGACATCGATCACTAATTCAGATCACATAATTCCCAATCTAGTGCTTTTGCAGAGTATTATACAGGAGAACAATTTCTTTCTTTGTTTTTAGATATACTACCTAAGAATCTCAACAAAAATAAATAATTCTTGAAAATAAAAGGATGGAAATAAAATAAAAGTTGTGTCAGTAAAATAGTTGATTTGAAAAATATCTCATATTACTAAAGGAGTGTGTTGAAATACAACTTCAGTGCCTTAAGAGTGATTTTTATAATATGATTTCATAAAATATTGGCCTTTGATCATGGTTTAATAAGACTATGACTGTGTGTATTCTTGGCAGGGGAGACAATGTGTTTGGTGCCTAGTAGATGCTCAGTAAATGTGTATCTGAACAAAGCCTCATTACTCATTATAGTGATACAATTTCTATGGAATTTAGCAGAGCACTCCAAAACTCGGTCACACTTCTTACTTGTCCATGAGAAGAAAATACTAGGGTAGGTAAAAAGAGTAAAATGAAAAAAGGTCAGAAATGGGAATTTGGCTAATTGAAAAGAAAAGGCAGGCACAGGGGAGGAAGACATAAGATGAAGTGGAAAAGTAATTTTCACAGAAGATATAAATATATCATCTGTAAAGCATATACTTTTGCTAGAAGTAAGTAGGTTAAATACATATTCCTATTCTGGTTTTTGTTTTGGATTCATAAACTTCTGACTCCGATCAAGTAAAAAATGACTCCATATACAAATAAATACTGTACTAAGAATTTAAGACCAATAGCATCTAGTAAAGCCCTGGATTTCCTAAGGAGAGTGCCAACTTATTAGAAGGCAGTATACAAGGTTTGGATAATGGTTTTATCACCTTATAAAATCACTGATATTCCTGGGATTTGAAGCCTAATTCCTAAATGAAAATCTTCTCCAGATTCACAGACTAATGAGTTGACAAAGAAGCAGGGAAACTACCATGAAAATGAGAGTTTGTCTTCTTGACTAAAAAGGCAGGGGAAAAGATAGAAAACCAGTATCAAATCTTCAATTCTGAAATTTAAATTATTGCTTTAGCTCTCTTCTCCTTTTTTTTTTTTTTTTTTGCCTTTCTTCTTCTTTTGATGAAAAGCTGAAAACTTTAAAGCATAATGGTTTCACCAGCCCAGCCAGCAGATTCATAGACAAAGTAAGTCCCTGAAAATTATGCAGGTTTCTATTCTTCTCTAACACTAGAAGAGGCCAGACTGGGAGTAGTCATTTCATGAAGTCTCAGATCTTTGCCAACTTGCCTACACTGTATGGGAAAAGAGCCTTGCCAGAGAAAGGATTCTTGTTTATTTATAATGGTGATAATGTTTCCCATTCAGTATGCAAGATGTACACTCTAGATGGGCTCTGTGTTTCTTGATTTCTGCTCTACAAGGCATGGAGTGCAATGTTTTGCACTGGATTCCTGGTGGGAGAGGTAGAAAGGAGATTTTTCATGCTCTTTATAGAAGCTAAAGGATAATGACACAGGAAGAGTCACTTACAGAGTTTAGGGAACATTGGTGACTGCTTCATTGTTCTTTTCACAGCAGACTAGAGGGCAAAAGTTTATCAAAAAGGGAGACAAAAATCTGAGGGTTAAACGGAACTGAATAGAAATTCAAATGTGCTTAAATAAAATTTTCTCTTGGGCTTTAATTCTCGCTTTGATTTGCATTCTTCTAAAAAAATTAAATGATGTTTTAAATATGGCGGTCCTTTTGTATCCTTCATTTAATCACAAACCTTTGACTGTGGGCATTGTTAATAACATTAAATATTAGGCTTACATTGTTAGCTTAATAGTAAGTGGAAAGGATGGCTTTGTAATTGTATGATTTTTCTCACTCAAGCCTTTTCTTTTAATAAGTCGGTTTAAAAATTCAAGAGACAGTCTAATATTAGGGTACTTGCTAGAAGAACTACTCATCCAAGAAAGAGGCAAAGCCAGTGCAAATCATTTAAATTTTAGAAATTAATGAGTTCTACTGAGTTTATCCTTAAAAATTACTGGAATGCCACCTAAAATTTGTGTTAATTAGTCATACGATATCTTAGTTTTGCTAAATATTGCAAGCCAGTTTTTAAATAACATTTGAAAATAAACCAAATAGAATCAACAGTCACTAACTCTCTGTAGAACCCTCAATCATCTATCAAATAAATCGTAGAGTGGGTTGTTTGTAATATAAAATTAACCATATTGGATTGCTACATTTAAAATAGCAATATATTATTAAGGTTTATGTTTCTCTCTCTCTCTCTCTCTCTCTCTCTCTCTCTCTCTCTCTCTCTCTCTCTTTTTTCCCTAATATACTAGAATCTTCAAGTTTCCTCTTGTGTATCTGTAGGTGCACAGGGGTTAGCCTAAAGTCATGGACCTTAAAGTCAGAGTCTGAGGGGCTCTCTATTCAAATCAGTTTCATAAAAAGTGGTTTAAAGTTAAAAAAGAAATTGATTCTCTGCTCCCAGTTTCTTTGTTCTCTCTGATTGGGAAATTACAATAACTAGAGGAGACACTGTGAACTCAGAGAAGACAGCTATGTGTTGAGGATGGAAGCATCTTACTACGAGCTTTGGATCACAAAATTCTGGACTGTCCAAAGAAAGACAGACCATTTTATTATTTTAAACCATTATTTTGAATTCTCTTTGTTAGAGCATTTTAACTGGTACCCAGTTCAACACAGTTCCTGTTAGGGAGAAAAAAATATGGTGGAAGTGGTTATGAAAGATAATGAGCAAATGAGAAATTGCAAATGACCGGAACTACCAAAAGCTTTTATGGCAAATTTAATCATAGCTAATATGTGTCTACTTACTCTACACAAAACTGGAAAAGTGACCATATTTTATTTGATGAATTCCTTTATAAAAGTTTTTAAAAATCTAATTCCAATTATGTACAATACTTTCAATCACTAAAATTAAAGAACAGACTTTCATCTATTTATCCATGTCAACAGTTATTGATATTAAGGCAATTGATATTAATGCAGTAATTAACTAAGTGAAATAAGGCAGGGTTAAAAATATCTTTACCTTTATTATAGCTGCCAGAATACCAATCCAAGAATGAAACATATCATGCCCTAACTTATGAGGTTTTGGACCAAGTTCAGTTTACATGAACTTACAGACTAAGTTCATATACATCAGGTTTCGGTGATGCATGTGAAAGTCTTTGAAAATAAAAAGAATACAGCATATTATCAAGAGTTTTATTTTCTTTTTCAAATTGTGGCAAGTACTGACCTAAAGCTTGAGAGCTGAAATAGAGGAAAATAGGTATGTGTTCAAAAACAAAAGAACAGAATATTTCTGAAATTAGTGAATAATTATACCTCCAAAAAGTCTGAATTTAGGACTTAGGCTGTAAATGCTTTACCCTCAAAAAAAATAGTTATACACACATATGAGACATTTTAAAGCACACGTAAATGAAAGCAAGCGAGAACACAAAACTCCAAAATAAAAACTATTTAATTTGACATAAAGCAATGCATGTATTTTATCAATACTGGGTCATTTTCTCACAGGAAGATTTGGTTTAAAAGAACTGTATAACTTATAACTTTATAATCATGATTGATAGTAAATTATCTAAATACAATTTATAGTTAAATAGAGGATAAAATATGCATGTGGTCATTTATCTTAATTCTTTCAAAATCAAAAGCAAGTTGAACTACGTATTGTCTCTTTTTATTTATTTTATTTAAAACAGATGTTGATTTTTTTTTTTTTTCTGTAAAGGGACAGATAGTGAACATTTGAGGTTTTATAGGCCAAACAGTTTTAGTTGCAACTATGCAACTGTCATTTAGGGCAAAATCACTCATAACTAATATAGAAATTAATGAACATGTCTGTGTTCCAAGAAAACTATTTATGGACACTGAAATTTTAATTTCCTACAATTTTCACATGAGATATTATTCTCGTTTTTATTTTTTTCAAACATTTAAAAACATGAAACCAGTTTTTAACTCACATGCCTTACAAAAACAGGCAACACACTGGATTCTTCCTGCAGGTCATAGTTTACCAACCCCTGATTTAGAACAGTCACAAAATCAAATCTATATATACAGAAACATTTACCTTTCTAGGATGAATTTTAAATCTCTGCCTTATTTAAGTAAATTAAAAGGGTTATAAGAGGTTATTGAAATTAATTTATTCCAAAAATATTGGTGAGAGCCTACTGGGTACCAAGCACATAATACATACATATTATGGTCCAGTTTGTGAAACAGGCATTAATAAATAACTTGTGCAAATAAATTGATAGGTCTATTAACTACAATGTCAAGCTTAATTCAAAAATTAAATAAAACTGTGATTTTCAATATACTTTTATTTAATTTAATTATAAATTGAAAATTACAATTTTCAAACAAAATGTTCAAATAAGATGGGGAAGTTGAACAAATTAAATAACAAATTTTTAGACTAGTAGCTCAAAGGTAGAGACTGAACTAGACTTAGCCAATAAAAATATGTATCTGATTACTCTTTATTTTAATATCTTGACTTCATTTTAATGGATTGCATTTCATAATGGTCGAGGTCCCACAGATTACTATTAGGCCACAAGGACACAACCCCTCTAAGTCTTCTCAAACTAGACTTGTTTTCATTAAATTAGAATCTTGCGAATTACTTAGCAGTTATTAAATACTTTATATGTGCAAAGCACCATGATATAGAACAGATAATAATAGTACTATTTGGGGATATTTACTATACTCATTAAATATTGTAATAATTACTTGACATATATTATCACATTTAATTCTCACAGAGATCTATGAATGAGATAATATTCTGCTTATTTTAAACATGAAGTATTAAGTATAATTGGTAAAGATGTGAATCCAGATCTTTCTAATGCCCAAATATATGCCATGCAGCACTAGTACATACAGTCCTCTGGGTGCTTAACAAATGTAAAAACTGGATAAGTAATAGAATATATAAAATTTAATGAGAAGGTAATGCTAATATTAATTAATATTATTAATAGTCTATAAGATTTGCTGAGCAGTGATGCTGTGCCAAGCACTTTTTAAAGAGCTTTCCACAAATTACAAGTTTTAGTCTTTACTAAATCTCTATTTAAGAAAGGTGTTATTATTAACCCAATTTTATAGACAAAGAAATTAAGGAAGTTAAAAACGAAGTAACTTATCCAAAGTCAAATAGCTAATAAGTAATGGAGCCAAGATTTGAAATCAAGCAATCTCTTTTCAGGGCTTACATATTTAAGCCAGGACGAATGCCCAAGCCCACAGATTACACTCTGCACACTCTTGGAAATGTCATTCATTGATCACAGTGGACTTTACATAATGTGGCAAAGATATTGGACTTTTCTTGTAGGTACTGGAGAGCCATGAAAGGGCTCTGTGTTTTGAAAAGAATGAAAATATGTTATAGAATGATTACTATGAAGACAGGAAGAGGATAGACTCTGAAATTTTAAGTTACCAATGTCATAGTTCTATCCCCTGTCTCCCCCCCCCACACACACATACACAAAAGGTAAAAACCTGAACTGTGGCAGCAAATGTGGGAAAAGTATGAGTCTCGACTTCATTGATCCAGATAGGCAAATGGAGGAGGATGTACAGATATGAAGGGAAAGATGTTTGATGATTGAGGTGTGTAAGTTGTGAGGAGTTTGGGATTCTGCGGCACTCCAGAAAGAGATGGTCAGTAGATAGTTGAACATGTGCCTCAGGTAAGAGTTTAGGCTGAATAGATTGATATGGTTACCAAAAAGCAGGTAATAACATCATGGTTTTGGGTAAGTAATCCATGAATTGTGAAGAATGAGAAAGATGAGATTTGAGGATAAAACCATGCAGAACAGTTACAGTTAAGGTGTAAGTGAAAAACGAGTTAACCTTGAAAGAACTAATAAAAATGGTCACATAGGTATTAAGAAAATCAAGAAAAAATGATGGCATGAAAGAATTAAAAGCTGCACAGAAGACAAAGAAATCAGACTGGAGACGCCCAAGAATTAGTCCACTAGGAGATCATTTGAGACTCTAAGTAAGAAGTGTTTTAGTGAAGTAAATTCACCAATTACATCCTAAATCAAAATATCAGTGCATTCCTTAATTATGACATATATAAAACTCCCAAACATATCAACAAGTAGTTACTGAGCATCCGTGATCCTCCCATCACTTTATTAGGTGTTAGAAATATGACAGTCAACTAGGAAAAATGGATGTGAACAGGTGTGTATTACCAGTACTAGCACTACAGTAAGAGAAAACATGAGATTTTATTAGAGAATCCCATTTGGGGGACACAAGCTTAGTCTGGTGTGGTAAGGCACAGGTGAGGAAGTACATTCAGGGTGATAGGGGAAGGTAATGTTTAACTGAAGAATACATCCAGTTTGTCAAATATGGAAGGCCGACTAATGTCCTATCAAAGATGTCCATAACCTATTTACTAGAACTTGTGAATATATTTCCTTACATGACAAAAGAAATTTGTAAAGACGATTAAATTAAGAATTTTAGGATGGGCCCATTACCCTGGATTATCCAAGTTTACCAAATATAATCATGAGTGTCCTTATAAGGGAGGGGTGGGCGGGGTAAAAGAAGTAGATGCGATGACAGTAGCAGAGTCAGGGAATGATTTGACGATACCGTGCCGATGGTTGAAGATGAAGAAAGAGGTCACAAGCCAAGGAGTGCAAGTAGCCCCTAAAAGCTGTAAAAGGCATGAGAACACAATCTCCCCTGGAGCCTCCAATGGAATGCAATCCTTGATTTTTAGCTCAGTAACATATATTTCAGACTTCTGACCATCAGAATTTTAAGATAATAAGTATGTGTTGTTTTAAGCCAGTTGATTTGTGATAATTTGTTACAGCAGCAATAGAAAACCAATACACCAAAAAAAGAGGCAATAGAGCGGGGTAGTTCTACACAAAGCAAATTATACCTGCCAAATGACTGAGGTGAGTTTACATTTACCATTTTAATCTACAATTCTAAATTTGCTTATAACATCCTTGTATTCCCAACCTTGTAGACTAATGCTGCCAAAATACTCTCTGAAACATTTTACAATCTATATCCTCTTCCAGGAATAGTTCAGACTTGGCCATCTATAAATGTTCACAGACCTTAGAGTTTGGCAACATTGGGAATAAACTTCATGCCCACATAATCTATACCCACTACTACTCTTTGCAGCTTCATGGTCATTCCCTTCTCTCTGGAGAGAACCACTGTAAACCCTCAATATATAATATTCTCTACTCTGAGAGACCATATATTACATTGTATGACTGAAGAAAACTGAAACAAGCATGAGCCCAAATTTTTATCAGATGAATTGGAATATGTAAACACAATCATCAATTACTACTTTTTATTGATCTAAATCAGTCCTTACACTTAAGGGGAAAAACTCATACTATTATGTTGAACATGTCATCCACATATATTTTCTTTTTCAAAAACAGTTACTTCTATATAACGAAAGATAAGTTGGCAACTCAGACTGTCCACTGTGAAGAAGATGCTAGATGCACACTTAATTTCTAAAGAGCAGCTAATTTATACAGCTTGCTTTCAAATATTTTCCAAGTGTGGTAGTCTGGAAAAAAAAAAAAACCAACATGTAGTTAGTTATATAACTGTTCAATACACTATGTTCAAGTTAAGTTTAAAATTGTTCAAAAGAAAGAAAAAGTGTCTTTTAAAAATGCAGTCAGACATCAAAATAATACTGAGATCATGTTGAAATAGTAAGAGCAAGTGCACATTATATTAACTTAAATAACTCTTAAAATGTCTAAACTATGTAGAAAAGAGGACATTGACTGTCCTCTCGAGCAGTAAAGAGAATTAGAAATAGAAAATCAGGAAGAAACATGTATTTGAGCATTTCCTAAAGTATATTTCACAGATCACTAACCCCATACACAGTCCCCAAGAAAGAGCTATAAGTAATTTTATTACATCTAAATTATTATTACTTATTACTTATGAATGCTATTATTTATAAATGTTTAAGGGTATTACTTACAAAATACTAATGCAATATTTTCCTCTAACGTGCATTAGCACATTAATCAGTTTAAAAGATCCTGCAGTAAGGAAAAAATTAAATTGATTAACCAAGTGTTTCTCTCACTATTTGACCTTTAACAAATCCACCCATTAAAGCCCCTCTAACTGTCAGATGGAAATATTTAGGGAAACCTTACACTAGGAAAAGAGTCAACAAACTTTTCTGTAAAGGGCCAGATAGAAACTACTTTAGGCTTTGCAGCCCACATAATCTCTGTAGAAACTAGCTGAACTCTACGTTTGTAGCATGAAATAGCCATAATTGATATGTAAATGAGGGGTGTGGCCATGATCCGATAAAATTTTATTTAAAAACACAGCAGACCAAATTTAGTCCATGGGCCATAGTTGGCCAACTCCTGAAATATGGCAAATCCATTAAATGATCTGTTATTTTCCTCTATAAATGTCATTTTCCTAATCTAGTAATTAATAAAAAACAAAGACTGGTTTCCTCAGTGAATGTTGCTTGCTTTTTTGTGTGTGTGCTGCATTTCTACCATTTGCTATCTCTTACCAAAGGAAAAAAAAAAGAGGTTATTATTATTCACGACTAACATTTAATTAGGTTGTTTGATCTTTGGTTAAACAAGTTTGCAGATTTCCATTACCATACCTACAAAGATCAACCCAACTATTTTAATGAATATTGATGTCTTTATATAATGACAAAGCCCTTTATTCTCTGGCTACTGAATTACTAGGCAGTGATCATAAGAGGACATGTGATGCACACTAAACAGAAATCCTTGATTTTTCACAAAAATCTAATTTCTGATGAAGGGTTTAGGTCAATAGTTTGTATTGTGTGATCATAATTACATCAAGATAGAACTTAATAAACAGAAGATTTTCTAATTACTCAGAATTTAGGCATAAATGTCAATAGCTAAATTTATATGAAATTGATTTTTAAGATCTAATTTCCATAGTGCTCAGTTTTTTAATGAACTCTCCATTGTCGACAGAATCTTTAACTTGACATGTAAGGCCTTTCCTTATATGGTCCAAATACCCCATTCTATTGCCAACCACTCCCCTTAAACCCTACCACTAAGCTATTTTATGGGATGGTACCAACATTACGAGTTACTGTAATTACTGCTTAAATATACCATCCTGGCTCATGTTTCTATGACGTCACACTACTTTCCATCTTACCTAAAATGACTTACTCCACCTCATCTACAGTTAATGGCCACCCTCAGAGACTTGGCCCAAACATTATTTCTTCTTTTCATTCATTTATTTAAAAGTATATTGACCATCTCCTATGTGCCAAGTGTAATTTAAGCACTGGGGAGACAATGATGAACAAGACAGTCCCTTCTTTCAGGTAGCATACACCTAGAAGAAACACGATAAACAAATGCATAAATAAGCAAGACACTTTGTGAAAATAGCCAGGAAGAGAGTAAATGGGGCGATGTGAGAGAATAGTGTGGGGAAGAGGAACTTTAGATAAGGTGGTGAGAGAAGGACTCTCTGAAGAAGTGGCAATCCAAGTGAGACTTGAGGATAAGAAGAGACCAGGTATGTGAATCCTGGCCCTTGGCATGTTCAGGAATTAAAAAGAGGCCAGTGTGACTGGAATATAAAATCACAGGCTAAGGTGGTGGGAGATGAGCTTTCACTCTAAAACTTCTCACTCCCATCCCCTTGAAGTCAGTGTATCAGCAGCCTCTTTCACAACAGCACATGTTATGATGTTATAATCATCTGCCTCCAACTCAGCTTTGAGCTCTTTGAGGGCAATTATCATATATTATACATTTTCACATCCCCATCACCTATTAGGGCCAAGTATATAGTATGTATTTTATTCAACAAATATTTGTTCACTATTATTGTCTGTACTTATATTTTTTATTCTAACCCCTCCTGATGCCTGCAAGGAAGACTCACTTCATCACATATCTACATTTGTCCACACTTTTACCCTCCCTATTAACTCAATGCATGAATCACTTCACATCTTTCAGAAAAAAAAGAAAATCTCCCTTCAATCCCACCTCCCCTCTCTATCCAGGACCTCTTCAGTTTACTTTATAAAAATTCTTTGAGAGAGGTATTCACTCTCTGTTTCTGATTCCTAATTTCCCCTATCCTTCCTCAGTTCACTGCAATTTAGCTCTGCTTTTAGGATTTTTAGCTCTTTGGCACTAAGAAAGTTGATTGATATGTATCTAAACTCAGGAGTCCAACCATGTGGATATGAATATTTGTTTTGCTTTGTAATGTGGGGCAGATGACGTAACCTCTCTGTGCCTCAGCAGCTTCATCTGTAATAGGGAGATAATAATAGCATCCAACCCATAGGTTTGTTATGAGGATTAAATGTAAAGTGTCTGGTAAAGTTAGTGCAATTGTTGTCTTACTCTTTACATTTATTGTGGAATTACTCATCATGTTGACCTTTCTACAGCTTTTCTTTGGTCTTGAAATTATTTCCTCTTATGGTTTACCTATAACCACTGTCTCTTCATTTTCCTTCTCCCTCATTATTTCTCAATTTCATGAATCCTTTTCCTCTAGTGCCAGTGTCTGCCCAGGGCTCTCTCCTCTTTTCACTCTATACAGTTTATTTAAATCCCTCAATTTCAATTACCACCTAAATATTAATGAACCCCAAATCTTTATCCCTGACCCAGATATTTTGTCTAAGTTTTAGACCTCCATGCACTACTCCTTTTAGGTTGTCTCCGTCCAGCTTTTCAGCAGAACCCCAAAATTCAACACTTCCACACTTGAAATCGGTTTTTTCTCTTCTGTACTTTTTGTGGGGCTCCCTGCTGCAGGGGATGACAGGACCGGCTATCCACACATCCACTTCAGATACATTAGGTGAGTCCTAGGCTCTTCGCTTCTTCCTCTCCTCTTCCTCTTAACCAGTCTTCTCTGTTCCCTCTGCTAGGTCTCCCCAGAATGTTTCCTACCTTGTCCATTTCCATTACAGTGTCTGAGAGCAGGCTCCTATCATATCTCATGTGTACAAACCCTCCTAGCTGATCTCCACACCTTCAGACTCACCCACTTCAATTCGTTCGTACACAGCTGCCAACAAGATCTTTTTAAAACACAAATCTGATCATGCCTTTGCCTTGCTTAAACCCCTGCAATGACTCCCCAAAGCTTTCAGGATACAGTTCAAGCTCGTCAGTTTAGTTTGAGGCCCTCTGCCTGAGCCAGATCAGTGCCCTTAATAGTTCCCTCCCCACCAATTCAGAAGGCTGCAAGTGCCCTGTAAAAATCTGCTGCAGCTATGTTCCGGCTGCTCAGGAAATTCCTCCAAGCTCCACATCACACCCAGGTCGCAGCTTTGAGCCTCTGCTTTCATCTGAGTTCCTGGTTTCCTTCAGTCTCTGCCTCCAACCTGAACACTGCCTGGTTGCCTCCTTAGATGTCAAATCTGCAGGCTTTCAATTTCTCATTTCCTCCAAAGTGTGGTCTCTTTAACAATCCCTTATTCTCTGCTGCACACTCTAGCCCATGAGCAAGGGACATTCCGGGCCCTACTCCTGACCCTACTCCTGACACTGTTTGCCTTCTCACCTAGCCTAGCATCCGGTTTCTACCTGCCTGGGAGTGGGCATTGGACTGTCTCTATAAATACGTGGATCCCTGTGCTCCATCCACATGGAATACCTGCTAGTCCCCAGACTTCATGCTATTTCACACCTTTGTCCCTTCACACAAGCTGTTCCCTCTGCCTGAAATACACCCCAGTCTTCTCCCACCACCTACCCATACCACATAGTTGAACATATGCATCACTAGCTTACTCAGGCCAAGACTTGAAGGTTCAACTCTTAGAAAGCCTTTGGTGATAGTCGCCTTGGTCTTAATTAAAAATCTCTCTTCCATCCTCTAAATCTCTCTATACAAATCTAACATAATGCCTATTGTTTAAAAGTTCTTCTACTTCCTTTTACCCCCTATTAGACTGTCAACCCCATGAGGTCAGGGCACTGTACTGTAATCGATCTTTGTATCTCAGTGCCTAGTATATTGATTAATATATTATAGTCCTGAATAAATTTTAATTTTTCAATGAATGAATGAATGAGCAAATTAATTTCATAATCCTGGAATAAACTGAATAAATGTCATTTTGAAATATTTTTGGATGTAATAGGAATTTTATAACACAAGGATTTATAAACAGCTTCAAGTGTATGTTAATATTAACACTTTTAAATAGACATATTCCAAAATATCTCTAAAAACCATGTGGCAAGCATCTACTTTTAACTTAGACTTATAATGTATTGACTGATTTAAAAATAAAGTTAATGCTCATCAATTTCTGTCTCTAGAAGGCCTACATGATGAGGCAGGGAGTCTCAGCAGAAGCTGCCCATGTGCAGTTACGTAGCGTATTTGATGTGGATAGATTCCTGCCAGGGGATAAAATAAAATACCCTCATTCTTTCTCATTGTGCATTTGCAAGGCTTCTAGGAAACAGCATTTGTATTGCAACTTTCTGAGCAACTTAGCTCCTGTAGTGTTTTTAATTGTGCCATTTATACCTGACACTATTATCCCTATGACTAAATGTAATATTACCAAACATAGTTATTGGATATATTATTAAAATTGGTAAAGACAAATCTTTGGAATGCAGAATGCTGGTATTATTTTGCCTAATATAGTACTTCACAGTTCTAAGCCCTAACATACACACACAAATACACATACACACACAAACATACACAAAACCAAAACTGTTTTAACTATATTAAATAGCATGTGCTGTATAACATTAATAATAGCCAACAATTAGTTTATGCTCAATATGAGACAGGAAGTGCCCTGAGAAATTCATGTATATTTTGACATTTAGACTTTACAGCAATCTTAAGGAACAGATAATATTATTATCCTCTTTTCTTTTTCAGTTGAGGAAACTGTGACAGAGAAAGATAAATAGCCCGAGGTCATTCCATTGAATCTTCAATAAATATAATATGAGGTAGAAATTATCATTCCATTTTACTAATATTTTCTGTGGTTTACAGAAGTTAAGTAACTCGCCCAAGATCACAGAAATGATAAGTGATAAACCCAGAATTAAAACCCACATCTGTGTTACTACACATCTCAATGCTGTAAAGGTCTTAAGCACCTTAAACTATATAATATTACTATTAAAAAATATCAAATATTAGGTTGAATTTGCTACAGTTCTGCCCAGCCTGGGAATTTTGTATTTTTACTCATTCTTATTTTCTAGCTACAGGATTGTAAAACATCGGCAACCGCCCATGACATGGCATTACCTATGTGAGGCAATCAAAATCATGGACCTTATTTTGCTCCAAGTTTTTTTTTTTTTTTCACTCTTATTTTATTTCTTTTTCAGTTGCTAATGGATATCTTTACAAATGACAGAATATTGAACTCTAACATTATTGTGGAAGGAAAGATTGGGGTTAATCAAGCTTCCAGGTGACATTTGCAGAGCCCTCACATGTCTATTTCCATATGAGTAATGCTGCATATGAAGTCAATGGAAAAGGTAAGTCTAAGAGAATTCAAGAGAATCTCAAACTAAACTGATGATCCCATACATTGTTCAAAATACAAGTTAAAAATGAAAACATATCTTGAAAAAAATCTCCCAAAATATTTATTTTCAAGGCTAGCGTAAAACCAAAATATAAATTTCATACTTAGTGAAGGTAAGACTAGAAAGAGTAGGAAAAAAAAACATCTAACAAAGCACCTCACCATTTAGGCACTCAGCAAATATTTATTGAATAAGTGACTGAGATTTATGGTTAGTTCTATACTAACCATAAATAACTGTTTTGTGAAATACGTTACCAACATTATTATAAATACTATAATATTAAGCTAAAACCTTAAAATAAAAAAAAGTCTAAAAAGTGACAATTCTAATATCTTAAAATAAATTTCATCCACTTCACTTTATCTAATTAATACCTAAGTGAATAGTAGATTTAAGAATAGTTCTGTTACTTTTCAGTAACTATAAAATTCAAATCATATTGTGCTATTCATTGGTACTAGAGTTCTAACAGAATATCCCAATATCCTAAGATATTAAAATCAGAGATGTTTTCTGTTGTTGTTTAGGATCTTGTTTATTCATGATTTTCTATTATTTTTTTCTAAAAAATCAAGGGAAATAAAATTTTTAATTCTTATCTAATCAAATTACATGTCAGCTGAGAGCTCATTCAAGTGTGTTATTTTATCTATCTATAATTCTCTGAAATTGGTAACAACTTAATATTTTACATAATATTGAGATTACTAGTCAACTGACCAGATTTTACAAGGTTCGAAACATGTTATCCTGAACACAAAATTACTCTAAACTAACCTGACCAGAAACATATAATAAAGTCAACTTGAATAATTAGAATCATTTTTCGTTGTAAGAATAAAGGATGACTCTTCCAGAGCTCTGTCATGGCATGGCCAATCTCACCAATCTATTTATTTCCATTGTGCCGATTAAACATCAGACATTAAGACCTAGTTTAACAGTATTTTGACTCCACCGATTATTATTTCCTTTCAATTATTTTGACTGCCTTTGTTACAACTTATATATTTTCTAAACTTATATTAAAAAGGAGGATTATTTCTATTATATTTATCCTCAAGGACAAAATGACTATTTTTTTAATACAAATTTTATTTTACTATATTAACAATAACATCAAGTTAATTTGAATTTAATTTATTTTTTTCCATTTGAAGCGACCACAGGTATTAAGCGACCACTGTAGGGGGTGGGGGAGAAGTGTCATTAGTCAAAGTGCTCTTTCTGTAATATCCCGATTAGTCACTCATACAGATTAATATTGATGCAAATTAATTTTCTAATTCTGACTATTTCAATTAAAACAACTTGGCCTTGTTTCCAGACCTAAATGTATCTCCTTGAGATAATTTTTGGATTCTTTTGCATCTGTCCTAAACACAAATCCTAGTATATTCTGGCTCTGATTTAACCTTCCAAAATTTCCTGTTTACTAGGGTCTTTTGGAAGAGTTCCAAGTTTGTCTCCAGTCTCTAAAAGGAAATGAATGAAACTGAAATTGCATTTATTGTTCTTTGACTCTCATGTTTATGATCAAAGACATATCTAATTTCTCTGACAATTTTCATAAAGAGAAATTACCAAATTAATTTATTTTAGCACTCACTAAAACAGAGTTTATTCATGGCTAATACAACATTAGTCCCATTATTTTATTAAACAAAAAAATTTATGAAAGAATAGATTACTGTTTTCCCAGGTATAGCTATAAAAATCTTTGTATATTCTCAAGCATTTTGGAGTAAACTAAAAGTTAAACTTTTAGAGTTGAAGAAATTGAGGCCTGGAACAAATAGACTCATCCAAGGAAACATGACTAATGAATGGTCAACCTGAGACTTAAAATCTAGTCCAGCACCATTTCTAATTTCTTCTCACTGCTGTGATGCCCATAAAACTTCTCAGATTATTTAACTGCTTATTTGATCTTCAAAGTTTGTATGTTAAAAAGTCAACTATTTCTCATTCTTTCTATTACTGTACACTCTTATCTTGATCCTTCTCAAAAGAAGAATAGGAACAAATAAACATCAAAATCATTATGTTCCATAAATATGGAGAAAAGTACGAGCTGTATATCTTGAGAAAATACATAGCAAATAGATGATAGGATGATAAGCACTATAGAAGTAGATGACAGACCCAGTGATTGATAGATAGAAAATTTGCCCATTATTACATTTTCAATACATAACACTTAACTTTCAAAGGTTTTTGTGCACACAAGCAAAAGAACCCTCAGCTTAAGGGCATATATGAATTTTTATTAGTATGGGCAAATATTTCAATTCAAAAGTACATGTCAAGTATTGTCCTACAAAGATGTAAAATACTTTAAATTGCTTGAGAGAAGATATTTCACACAAGACAAAATAAAGTTATTATAGCGGTTTGCTAATGTCCCATATTCCTTCCGATTATTAGTTTATAAAAGTATACAAGCATCTGCAAAAGACTGAGAAATAAATATGTACCTGGCCTAATGCTATAACTATGTTTCAGAAAATTCATGAATGAATCAATTTTTTGTAAATCATAATTTTATTTTAGAATGCATTGTAATCTTTTTATTTATGGGGACTTTGCAGTAACTCTTACTAAAAAAAATAATTCAAAATAATCTCCCTATTTTATCTACAGAACTGCTAAAGAGAGAAGTTAACTAGATATCTTAGAGCCTCAGAGGTATTCAGCACTATGATGAAGTAAGTGCTCAAAGGAATCTGATTCTTACTTGCAAGGTCTGGGCTAGTTCTTGGCCCGAGTCATACTATAATTAGTTGGACAGCTTACAAAAAATTACAGGGCCTAGGCCCCCTCCTAGACTAATTAAATCAAAACCTCTCGTCATCAGTATTGATAATACTAACAAGAGTAATTCCACTGGAACATGGCTACCAAAGCTTGAAAAAAGTGGATTCACTAGAAAACATGGAGGGGAGAATAAGACACAGCAAATACAAGCAACTTTTTCAAGGAGTTTGGTCTAAATTGAATAACGAAGTAATCGCTGAAATTAGATTCACACAAGAGAATATCTTCTTTTTTTATTTATTTCATTTGATTTTTAAGATGAGAAATACTATAACCTGTGTATTGACAGGTAGGAAATACACACTTCTGTGTTGACAGGTACAATCTAATAGAAAAGAACTTTCTATCATCGAAGAAAGGGGCATTCCCGGTGGGCTGGCCTTGAATAAGCAAGAGGGAAAGGGGTGCAGAGCACAGGAAAAGGAGCTGGACTTACATTGGAGTAGGATATATTTCCTAGTAAAGGCGGAAACACAGACTGTGTGAGCATGGATGGGAAAGGAGGGAGAGTTCTGGTAGGGCAAGCACACAAAAGTTCCCTCTGATAGCTTTTATTTTCTCTGTGAAAAAAAAAGAAAAGAAAGAAGATCAAGTAAGAGGAAAGAATGGGGATGGGATTTTGCAGATCTCTAGTCAGAGCAGATGTAAAATAATCATGTAACTAGATGAATGAAATGCCTGCAGAAATGTCACCATGTTGGTCTGTTGTACCAGAAAATCAATGCCATTTAAAAATGAAATGCATTATTCTCACATGTTTTGATCTTAGTGAGTCCATCTGGGGTCTTAATGACCATCACTTCCTCTTATAGAAATGTGAAACCACCATCCTTTAGTTCATTCTAGTTTTGCCAGAGATCAGTGAAGCCTGCCGCTCTCTAGTTCGCAAAATATTTCTTCCTTTTTTCAAAACTCAGAATGATATTTGCTTATCTCGTTTGCCGACTTTTAGTCTCCAGAATTCCTTAACAATAAAATTACTGAAAATTGCTCAGCAATCTCATTTCTGAACACTCTCAAAATAACTCCATTTAACTCCCCAGTATAACTCCATTTAATCAGTAACTCCATTTAATTCATTTAAAAATACTAGGCGCTCCATCTCTCTACCCGGAACATAATTCAGCATGATCAGAAATTCCTAACCTAATCTCACTGTGTTCTATTCTGTTCTGTTACCTTGGCCTATTACCCATTCAGTAAATTCTGATACCCACATCATTTATTTCTAAACTCAAACTATCTGACTACAAGTACTTCCAAGATTACGTTAAATAAATGTACTCATCAAATGAATGAAAGATATGAAGTGACTTTTGAACTTCTGGAAAACTGTAAGCATTTCAGAGACTAAGAACCACTCATGCTCATGAGAAATAAAATCATATGTTATTCTTTTCCTCTAATGATAATGTCAAGTCCTTAGTTAAGGCCTCTTTTCAGCTCTTAATTTGTTTTATTAAACTCTCAAAAATTCCCCTCCTTTCCTGTTTCTTTACTCTTCCAATTTACTGAACCTTGCTTCCAAAGACCAACTTTCACAAAGCATTGTTTCGCTGAGCACATAACATTTGATCCCCCACAGACTTTGATTCAAGTCCTGCTCTGGATTGTGGGTTAGTTACTTCGTATCTCTGGAGTATAAATGTCCTTATCTGTAAAATGGGGATAATAAGAGGATTACATGCAGTAATAAAAATTGGCTGTCTCTCCCAAGTTTAAAATATACCAAATATTCCAAAAATACATCTTCTATTCCTTTCTGTCTCTCTTCTGTTCACAAATGGCTCCACATTTCTTCATAAGACTAAATCCAAAGTAACATTATTTTTTCTGGTAAATGCAAACAATAATCTCTTTCATTTTCCTTCTTGACTACTTTTCATGTTCTACTCAGAGCATACTTTACTCTTTCATATCATACTCTAATTTTTTAGGTTATTTTACATGTTAAAATATCATGAATTCCCAGATGAAGATCCAGAGATAGATAAAAATATAGAGACAGAAATTTATAGATATAAGTATAGATATATACATATATACAGATATGGATATGATTATATATGATTTTTATATACAATTATATATATTTATATGTATATATATGTATGTATATATACATATATTTATATGTGTGTATATATATATTTATATGTATATATATATATATATATATATGTATGTATATATACACGCACACTTTTATTTTAGGTGCATCAGCAAAATATAAAGCGCAAGAAAGCAAAGTCTGTTAAACCAAACAGCAAGACCTTCATGTCCTCATTTGGGAGCTTATTATCAAGTTATAAAAAAATTTATTTAAAAAGTGGATCAAATTCTTTAAGTCTCCTTTTCTTTGCTTCTAACATAACTTCTTCATTACAGAGTTGTTGTATTTAGAAGGACAATGTAAAATCCTGGCACATAGTAGGTTCCCAGTGAGTCGTTGTTTTATTATCACTATTTTCGCAAGTCTTATTTTTTTCTGCAGTGCTAGACATTTTTAATAACAACAATACATAAATGCCTGCTGAGCTGGATATTGTTATGCTTCGATCTTGTTAATAGTAATGAGTACATTGGCAGGGTTGATGGTTTCAAATTTTAAAAGATACCATTTTTTGACTGAGTCTTACAACATCTGTGGTATGGCTGCAAAAACATTACTCCAATAAATAAGACTTTTTTTCTAACTCACATATCAAATGAAAGAACTATGTGATATTATATTGCTAAAGTAGTCCATTTGTAATCCATGCAGAGTTTTTGGTTGTGGTGCTCCAACACATAGTAATAAAAGCAGAGGCACTTCTACAAACAAAGTCCAGTTTCTAGGACATAGTTCTTAATTTTATTTTTTCTCTCCTTCCTTCTCTATCTTTTTCTCTCCATATAATATCTCTGATTATATATATGGTATAATATGTATGTGTGTGTGTGTGTGTGTGTGTGTGTGTGTGTGTGTGTGTGTGTATACACTATTGCTCTTTGGATCATCAAAGAGACTTTTACTATTGACTCTTTTGTATTTTCTCCATTTTTTAAATGCCATATAAAGCAGAGTCTAATAAAAATTTGAGCAATTTGTTGTCATCGTATCTTCTATTTTTCTTTTATATAAATAATATTTTTGCCAAAACAAATGAATAATAAAAATGTATCTAGTTTATGTCACTGAAGCTCACTGTGAAGGAATTTCAAGGCCAGGAAAATAAAAAAAGAAATTATTGGCTTGACAAAGAGACTAGAATAAACAAAAGCTGCACAACATCTAGAAGAATTACCTCTAAATTGATTGCTGAAGGTAAATCAATCTCCTAGCCTTTTTACATGTTGGCAAGTTAATGGAAAGAAATAGGCTTATTTATTTATTTGAGTGATATTCAACTTAATAACATTTCAGTGAGTGAATAAAGAAAACTAAAGAAGAAAAATCCAATGTGACTTAAAGGAAGAAGTTAAATTTTGGAAAAGGTGTTTCTTCCTCTTAAGAGGAATGTTTATATTCTCAAAATTGATGAAGGATTGTTTTTACGTGTACGTCATTTGACTTGCATTTCATAATACTCTGGGTCAATAAATACACCCAACCTAAAGTTATCAGAAACAGGGAGTGCATAGTTGCCATTCTTGGTGTTTTTTTTTTTTTTAATTAAAAGTGCTTCTTTTTTTAAAATGCAGCTATGAAAAAGCAACTTCATGTAAGAGAAAATAAAAATTCAGACTTCATACACGTATACATTTCAGAATGCACAAAATTCAGCTTTCTGACCGTAGGAAAGATATTAACCTCAATAAGTCTCAATTTTCTCATCAGTAAAATGAGAATAATTATAATTCCCACCTTATGGATTATTGTAATATTTAAAATATGTATTTCATGTAAAGCACCTGATAAATATTCTGAGAATGGACAATTATTTAGACTTTCAAGTGTATGAGTATGTGCATTTTCAAAACGAATATTTCTAAAATATTTTTTAAGTTTTCCTTTAAAAAATTCTAAAAGTCTTTCCCACTAAGAGCTGTAAAAAGAGCCCCATAATAGGTTTGCCTTTGAATAAAAAAGTACCATTTGTCTGAGCCATGAAAACTCTGATAAAGCACTGACACATTTAGAAAGAAATGGCAACTCCATAAATAATAAAAATAGCAAATATGTACTTGCTATATTTAAGTGCTTTATATACATTATATCGTAAATGCTAGACATCCACCATGGAATTGCTGTTTTCTACTTTTTTTAATTAAAAATTTAAAGCTTACACAGATTATGAAATGTTCTCAATGTCCCCTAGCTAGTAATTAGCATATTTGGTACTTGAACATAAAGTTCTGTGTCCGGGACTGAGCTTGACCACCGAGCTGTCAATATCTATGTGAGGAAGGTATAAATAACTTCCCCAAAAATACTTCAAGTAGGCACAGCTAAAGGGGGAAAAAAAAGTTCTTCTTGTATTAACTTCTAAAAAGAATACTATGATTTACACCTATTTCTAGATATTTCCTATTTGTTCATACAACTAATCATAAGTCCATTCCAACATACATCTCTTGAACCAAAATTTTCTACCAAGAATCATGCGCTAGGCCCTGTGTGACCTCAGAATCAAAAAATATATCAAATATCAAAATATTTGATGATGAGAATTGGGGGAGGGATATAAATTTTCAAATCTAATCTTTAACAGAAAACTATTCTTCAAAGTTTCAGTAGTGCCACTACAGAGAGATATAATTCTCTAAATTAAAATATCAAAAACTAAAATATACTATTAAAGTATAGTTGAGTTCAATAGCTACTTCAAACTCCATAGCCTGTGAAACAAATCCAAATATAATGATTTACTACGAATCAATACACCTATCTATTATCAGTAAAATAAATTTTCTTATTAGTACCTTAAAAAGTAACAAATTTAATTCTATAGAATTAAAGGCAAAATAAGCTTGAGAAATAAGCTGTGGGCATTTGTTCATTAAAATGTAAACAGGGTAAAATACATAAAGCGGTATGCCTGCTAGAGATTTAACCTTCTTATTTTGAACAACTTTAAACTTACAAACTACGGACATTTAAGTGACATCCAGATAATAATTGAGCCTGTCTATTTGAGCACACAAATCAGTAAATTGCGTATATAAAAGACAATTAGGTGAGCACAACTGGAGTCTGTACTTGCAATTCAAATTTACATGTTTAATCATCATATTTGTATTTCATTGAGAATGGTTTACACATACATATCTAAATTGTAAAGGTTTCATGACATATATTTTATACCTATGATTTCAGTTTCTGGTACAGACAAATAGTCCCCTTGTATATTTTTCCTTTGAAGTTAATCTTATTTTCTATATTATTACATGTGTCATATAAAACTCTTAAGCTAGCGGGTAGACTATGAATTTATTGTTTGTCATATTCTTTGGTTATAGCTATGTACCCTGCATCAGATCTGGGAGCAGTGTAGAGAGATAGATTTTCTGACTTTTGAATGTGCTTTTCCCAACAGTCTCCATTTTCCCAATAGTATCTTAAACATTTCAAATGTATAAAACAAAAGTTAAAAATTTTTAAAGAAATTGGGTCAATAATAATGATATATACTTTTATTCTTTAACTCTCACTTCAATACGGCTAATTCTTAAATTCACACTTTGCATATCCAGTTGCATTTGAGAGGTACCTACAACAATCAGTTAACATCAGGTTTACTGAGGGTGGAAATGGAGGTTCCACAAGGCAATGTGTTTTCCAAAAGCCACTGCGTTCTCACAACTTTCTGATGTATTCTACAGAAAAAGAAAAGATGATATGCTGTTTATTCACACAAAATTCCTACCGAAGATTTCAGTTCTCTTCACAAGCTTCAACCTGACTTCCCCTCCTTATGGCTGGATATTTCTGTTTGGGTGTCTCTCTTGCACTCAACAAATTGTTTCCTCTTTCTTCCTAAATCTATTCCCTTTCTTGACTTCCCCATACCACTCCTAACTCAATCACTTTGATACCCTCATTTGATCATCAGCAAGCCCTTTCCATTATTAATTCTTCTTTTAATTTGCCCTTTTTGCATTACTTTCTACTCAAAAGTAACTCCTTAGTTTTGCTGCCTCACATCCTGTCTTCTGCAATCTATCCACACACATACCGCACTATATGATTAATTCAAAACTGCTTTCATTATATATTTGCATCTGTCCCGTGCTTAACATAAAAAAAAAAAAAATTAGCCGTAACAAATAAGAAGCATCAAAGGTCTAATATGATGCCAGGTGCTATGCTAAGTATGTTATGTCATTTACCTCATATGAGCCTCACAATAATAAGATGGGGATGTATTCTGGCTAACTCTATTTTATAGATGGAGAAATTTAAGTTTTGAGATATTAATTTGCCCAAGGTCACATCATTTGTGGATATAATAGTATTCACACACAAGAGATGTGATTCTAGAGCTCAAACTATTAACTGCCACCCAAAACATATGCAGGAATATCTCCTGTGAACCTCAGGTGGCAGAAGAGAAAGCCATTTGACAGGGGGCAAGGTAAGATGTGAGGACAACATGAAAAGGCATCTTCAGTCCTCAAAAGTTTGTATTTCCAAGAGAAATAACTAGAAGAACCATGAGCTGTTTTCTTTAAGAGTTTTCTGTCTTTTGCCTCTGTATTTCTTTTCACTTAAATAATCAATGGTTTCTAATATCTGGAATAGTAGAAGCAGGAATATAGGTTTCCAAATGAACAGCAGTTTGGCTTGTGAAAAATTTAACAAAATGTTAATGAAACTATCACAACACACACACATACTAAAAAAAAAAAAAGTTTGTGTTCTCTTCTTCTGTGAAGAGATATCCAAATAGAGTAAAACAGACTTTTATGGCTTTCCTCTCAAATATTTTTTGTATATTACATTTGGCAATCAGTCAAGGAAATGACACAATTACTTTTAATTATGGGCAGAAGGATAATGTAAAGATTGCATTTTGAAATTCTGTTTGGAGATGTGATTTGTGTCAAAACCAAAGCCCATCACAGAGACTGATATGCTTAGGAAAATGGAAAGTAAAAGTAAAAACAGTGTGTAGAGATGTTTCGATTTGATATTATATGTATTTGACAATAGTCAAGAAGTTTGAGCCCTTTTCATGTGGCATGTGGTGAGGCATCAGAATCTGGAAAGTGTCCCTCTATATTGTCCACGGTTCATTCAAGACACTGGTAGGGCTGGGTGATTAGGTTTAATACTGGAGTCCAGGAGCTCCTCACATAAATTCTATCCTTGTATTTGTTAAACGTTCTTGGTTTTAAGCATCAGAACCCCATTCTGGTTAAATAGAAAGATAATCTATTAGAGCCATCTTGAGGAGCTCACAATAGCAAAGTATCTTCAAGCCAAGCTTAGAGTCAGCTCAGCAACTGCTTAGGAACTAGCCAACTTTCGGTGTCAAGGACACAGGACAACCTTGACTATCTCTTCAGAACACTGCACAGGAGCAGGTAACCAACAAAAGTCTTTTATATTCTTTTAACACTTGACTCTAGATTCTGAGTGCTCTCCCCACACATACACCAAAAAGAAAAGGTGATGGGTTTGGTCTAAGAAAAATGCCCACCTCTTGCCTAAGGAAGTACAGAGACCTTAATTCACAGCCTCAGCAAGACTGCAGAGGTGAATGCGATCATTCTTCAAAAAAAAAAAAATCAGAGCACGGTTTGCAAAAGTGAATGGTTGTGGGCAGCCAAAAACTCAATTGTGAGCTAATATAACAGAAGTATTTACAGAATTGCAAGTTTATTCTTTGTGGGGAAAAAAAAGAATTTATTTTCTCTGGAAAAGAGAAAAGCATGGAATCCCTTCATTACAGTTTTTCATTCCATGTTACTGTTAAAAGAGACTGACTACATGTTTTCCATACATGAATAAGAGTGGAAGAGAGTTCAGCTAAAAGAATCCTGGTTCAGATTAAGCTAAATGTAACCAAGATCATTTACTCATCAAGCAAAATTTTATTGTGATAAAACAATAAATAGTGGATACGCTTAACATTTTATGTACTGCATTTTTTTTAATATACAGAATCCAAGATCTAAAAGGTACATGGAGATCATCTAAGACAAACGCTTCATTTTATTAGATTAGGAACCTGAGATCCAGAGAATCAAAATGATTTGCCCAAGATCACATGGCTGTTCAGCATCAAAAACAAGTCTATCCCTAGATTTTCAGATTCATAGTAACGTCTACTATTCTCCACTCTTTTCTTGGACCTCATGTGTCCTGGTTGATTTAGGCACTCACTGATTAAAACTAATTTCTTGGATTTGCTTTTGATTCCATTATCTGTAATTTTATGATTTGAGATAAGTTGAGACAACTTTATTTCCCCAACATATATTTTTTAAATGGCGATATCTCATGAAATCAAGTTGCCATTAATTATAACATGCAGCACTAAGAAATCAAACAAAATGCTGGCCACTAAACTAGGACACAATGCTTTCTTAACTTAGAATTTTTATTTTATACTTTGTAAAAGAATTCTCCCAGACTCATTAACACATGGATTTTTATCATTTTACTCATTAACACATGGATTTTTATTCTTGTTCATAAGTTATAAGGAAAATAAAAACAAAATATATTTAATAGCAGCTTAGAAAAACTTCTACACATGTGGTATCTTCCTTTCCTGAATGACATTTCATCTCAGAGCAATTGATACAGCGTTATACGATATCAACCTCTATGCTTCAAGAGTATTGGTGATGCAGCATTTCTTAAAACTGTCCCCAGCCTCTTCTACCATGCTGCTGATACCTATTCTGCACTCATACTCCTTCCACAAATAGTCCAATGGTTTCTGACTGAAATATCAAGAGATCACTATTTTCCAGCCATGCCACCAAGAATAACAAGCTCACACATGAACACAACAATGACACCCTCCTTACAACTGCCACCTAGTCAAGAGCAGCTATAAAACTCCATTGAGTATAACACACATATTAATTTCAGTTATGTAAAAATGTTTTAAAAATGTGTGCATTAGAATGTGAATATTATAATAAAATGTGTTTTGTATTTTAGCCCCTGAAATGAGTATGAGAAAATAGCTTTCACTTTATTATAAAATTGCTAAGCCTTTTTACTTAACAATATATCTGTAAATGATGTATCATTATGCAAGTAGAGTAATCTTCCTCTGTTTATTTCAAGCTGATGTTCATAGGGACAGTGAACAGGTATCTGCACTATTCTTACTTCCCAGGTTGTGGCCACAGGAGATGTCATTATCCATATACCAGCCTCCAGATAATTAAATTGATTTTCTGAAAAATTTAGATTTTTCAAAAATGGAAAAATTCTCTACATCCTTTTTAGCTCAAAATCTTTTATGGGTGGGGTCATATTAAGGAATTAGCATTTTCTGAGAGAATAAACTTAGATTATTTGACACATACAAATAAAGTTTAATGCACAATGATGAGGACAGTTCTGCTAACTTTCTAAGAAAACCACAGCATGCTGTTCATAGTGTGGTCCATGGAGCAGCAGCAGCAGCATCACCTGAGAGCTTATGAGAAATGCAGATCCCATCTCACCCAGACCTACAGAACCAAAATCTTCATATTACCAAGATCCCCAGGGAAACACAGACACATTAAAGTTCAAGAAGCACCGGCCTAAAAGGTGATCTGTTCAAAGCTGAGTATGCACTTCCCAGAAACTTGGGTTGCTATAACCGTTTTATTGCCACAGCTGACATAAGTAGCTATTAGGCTCTGAGGCATTTCCAGTCCGACAACTAGTTCCTAGCAGAGTTTCAATCTTCAGAGTTGAATATGGAAAGAAAAGGAAAGAATGGTTTGTGAAGGGCACATATCCTTACCAAGGTTACTGAATCCTTAAGTAGTGGAACAATAAAGAGTTAGAGAGACTGAGAGCTAGAAGAAAAACTCTCGTAGCTCAATCATCTACTTTGTTTCACCAATATTATTGTCTACTTTCCACATGCCTCACACTTAATCTTTCTACCTCTCTAAAACTTACTCATCTTCTTACACGCTCTCTGCTCTCTTTACGAAGTCTAGCTTGACTGTCCAAACCAAGAAGTCTTTATCAGAAGTTCAGGGATCACCTTCAGGGAGCCTATAAATCTAAGATGATACGTTTAAAAACTTAGGGTATGTTCATTTTCATAGAGAAAAAGTCTATGCTCTTATCAGAATTTCAAAAGAGATTCTAATCAATCAATCAATAGTTAAGAATCACTAGCACTCTAAGTAATTTTTATCCACTATCTATTTTAAAGTCGTTGATATAAACATTTTAGTAGCCAAAAAAAAATCTTATTTTATTTGGAAATTGGCTCATTATGAGACAACTAATACTCTCAAACCAGTTTTGTGCTGTCACATACCTTTTTCCAGATTTAAAAAAAAAAAAAAAACATGGAAATGGAGATGGGAAAAAAGCATCTCATGTTGGGATCTCTTTCCACATTGTTGTTTTCCTTTCCATCATTCCCTATGTTTGTTATCTTGCATTCTTAAAGGATCATTGTTGCTGCCCCTCCCTCAGGGTTCTTATCCCTGTGATCTTCCTGAAGTGTGTCATAGACGTTAAAAGCTATGTTGTTCTACATTCTATTTTTCCTACTTTGACTCTGTCCATTTCAAAATCTCATTCAAGAAACAGCAAAGAAATGTCAGGATTGGCCTTGACTGGTTATCGTAATGTTCACCATCCTCTCACCCTTACCCCGACTGCACCCGCAAAAAAGGGGTGGTATCCTTTAATGCCTTTGAAATCATCAAAAGAATTCAAAGAAACTACTTCCAATCCTATCTTTATGACCAGAATTCCACTGATCAGTAAGTGTAGGTAAAGGGATAACACATCAAGGCGGAATGACACTTAGAAAGTATGATTTGATCCATACAGCTGAGTGATCATGGC
>NW_011888803.1:5259559-5267613 GCF_000151845.1 Pteropus vampyrus | reverse complement strand
CATTCTATTTTTCCTACTTTGACTCTGTCCATTTCAAAATCTCATTCAAGAAACAGCAAAGAAATGTCAGGATTGGCCTTGACTGGTTATCGTAACGTTCACCATCCTCTCACCCTTACCCCGACTGCACCCGCAAAAAAGGGGTGTTATCCTTTAATGCCTTTGAAATCATCAAAAGAATTCAAAGAAACTACTTCCAATCCTATCTTTATGACCAGAATCCCACTGATCAGTAAGTGTAGGTAAAGGGATAACACATCAAGGCGGAATGACACTTAGAAAGTATGATTTGATCCATACAGCTGAGTGATCATGGCAAGCTCAAATCCCATCTGAGCTGGGCAATAAATCTATAGTCTTGTCAGCTCTGAAATATCTCATACATGAAGTACAAGTAAGAAATCATCTCTAGTTGCCATTAATTATCGAACACATTTGAGTTAAATAAGTACTTCACCTAAGCAGTGATCCATGATTGAATTTTACAATTGTGAGAACAATGTAGCCCTGGAAATTTAGTACCATCAGAGATCTAACATCAAGGCCTAAACTCTAGCTTTTCTACTAAATGGCTGGGAAATTTGGTCCCAAACACTTTGCTGCTCTAAAACTAAATTTCTTTAGCTAAAAAATCAAAAGTTGCACACCTATTAGAATGGCCAAAATCCAGAACACTGGAAACACCAAATACTGATAAAGATGTGGATCAACAGGCACTCTCATTCATTGCTGGTGGGAATGCAAAAATGGTAAAACTACTTTAGAAGACAGTTTGGCATTCCTTACAAAATTAAACATACTTTTACAATCCAGTTATTATGTTCCTTGGTATTTACCCAAAGGAATTGAAAACTTATGCGCGCGCGCACACACACACACACACACACACACACACACACACACACAAATCCTGCACATGTGTGTTTATAGCAGCTTTATCATAATGGCCAAAACTTGGAAGCAACCAAGATGTCCTTCAGTAGATGAATGTGTAAATAAACTGTGGTACATCAGACAATAAAATATTATTCAGCACTAAAAACAAATGAGCTCTCAAGCTATGAAAAGGCATAAAGGAAATTTAAATGCATATTACTATACTAAGTAAAAGAAGCCAATCTGAGGATACATACTATATGATTCTAAATTCATGACATTCTGGAAAATGCAACACTATGAAGACAATGAAAAAATCAGTGGTTGCCAGAGATGGAGGTAGGGAGACAAATACGCAGAGTTAAGGGGATTTTTAGGGCAATGAAAATATTTCGTATAATGTTATAATGATGAATGTTTGTCATTATATATTTCCCCAAACCCATAGAATGTACAAATCTAAGAGTGAACCCTAAGGTAAATCATGGACTTTAGTTAATTATGATGCTTCACTGTAGGTTTATCCTTGGTAAAAAAAATTCTGGTGAGTGATATTGGGGGAAGCTATGCATGTGTGGGGTCAGTGAGTTGCCATTGAGTTGCCATATGGGAAATCACTGTAATTTTCTTTCAATTTTATTGGAAAACTAAAATTGCTTTAAAAATATATGGGCTTAAAAAAAAGAGTTGGGTGAGCTCCTCTCAGAAGAGACAGGTTGGTGTAGAGGTTGAAATCTTCAAATCTGATCGAAGTGACTTGGGTTCAAATTCAAACTCTGACACTCACCACCTCCTGAGCTTGATCAAATTACCCAGCTACTCTAAGCCTCAGTTTTTTCATTTGTAAAATGGGGATGACAATTGTTCTGACCTTAGGAGGTATAAAACATATGTAATATAATTCAATAATATAATTAGAATTCCAAGGCATATTTCAGCTTCTAATCATTGAAAAATATTTTCACTTACTCTGAGAACAGTTCCTCCTTATGTATATCACTGTATTGATATGAGGAAATATTATTCATATTCTTTTACCCCTCTTACTTTTAGAGATACTAAATAAAAGCAACCTCATATGCTAAAGCTTTCATTCTAAATGTCAAAACGAGTAATGTAGATTTGAAATTAAGAAGGAAAAAAAAACCCTAGTTCTGGTATTTTCGATTGCACACAGGTGATTTAAAAGAATATACCTCTAAAAACCAATTTCTAAAAATAAGTACAAATATCAGAAACAACCATTAAAAGTAGAACAGCTCATATAGTTAAATTATATTGGCCCAAAACAATATTAACTGCTATAAAGCTTGTTTTCTATTTTCAGTAGTATTAAGATGAATCAGATTATTTTTATTAGGCTTAAATTTTAATCAGAGCTTCTAAATCACAAGTAAAATGGTACCAATTCAAATGGACTTTATCTTAATTCCAGGAAACCTAAAATGATTAACAAAGAGGGAGAACATCTCATGATTTTTATTCCTTTTTTTCTAATAATTGAGCTTCTTTCTCCCATGCTTCTTGTACTTATCATTATCATTTTTTTTCCTCTTCAAGTATTTAGGTAATACACACAAAAAAGAGATCTGGCTGTTTAGAAAACAACAAATCAGACCAAACACTTGTATGAAGTTGCTGATTTCAATATCTCTCCATGCTATTTGATTTGAAATGCTTTACAGCTACTTAAACTACCACTTCCATGATTGAAATATTTTAAAGCAATTCATTACAAATAGAATTTTATCAAGACAGTTAAAAATAATTTCTTTGTTTTAAGCAACTTTATATTCTTGAAAGTCCTATTGATAAAGAATGAGAAAAGAAGTGGTAAAAGTAAATCATACTTAAGTATTTTTTAAACCACTAAGGTACCACTTCACAAAAATGATGCTGACCTGTCAGTTATACCTTCTTTTCTCTATGGGCATGCCTCCATTTTGCAGGGAACATATATGTATTGGC
Source organism: Pteropus vampyrus (assembly GCF_000151845.1). Taxonomy (NCBI): domain Eukaryota; kingdom Metazoa; phylum Chordata; class Mammalia; order Chiroptera; family Pteropodidae; genus Pteropus; species Pteropus vampyrus. The sequence continues at coordinate 5,264,769 of NW_011888803.1, read as the reverse complement.
ATGTATTGAAATAGTCTGAATCAAATTATCATCTAGTTGAGATAGGGATATAGCAAGAGGATGTCTCCATGACTCAGAATTCCACAGAGGGGAACCACAGTGTCAAACTTGTGATATGGTGTCAAGATGAAATATGCCTTGAATTTTATTAATAGTAGGGAGCATATTTCACTGCTCATTCAAGTGTCATGCTAGAACTAGGTGAGTGTTGCCAATATAAGTGGATGGAGATCAACACTTTTTTGACACTCCTGCTACCAAGTGCCTATAAAATGTTTATACCTATAATTGGGTCAAATTATGCTAATAGAGTACTGAAAAGACACTGTAAGTTGAAGTATTCAAAAAGTACATTTCTCAGAATCTCACGGGGCTCTTCAAGTTAGGCACTTGGGGGACCTTTTCCCTTTCTACAAGTAACATCAGAGTACAATATCTTAAAGTCTCATCTTGATCTTTATTTAATTTTTTAAAGTAAGTATGAGGAAAGCAAATTTATTTAAATTTTTGATAGTACAAATATAAGAGATTAAAGGTTTTGCCTTCCATGGACATTTTTCTTTTCAACTCAGTTGTACTAGTATCAGTTAGAATTATTTCTTTTATAGAAAGTCTATGTTTATTATAAAAGATAGTTCAAGTGCAGCTCGGGGACTTTAACAACCTCAGTCCACCAGTAGATGTTAACAATACATCAGGTGTGATTGTGAGTCAGGAAGAAAATGAAATAAAGTATTAGTTTCTAGGAGCGTTTTTTTCTAACTCCACTCAGGTCAAAATGAATAGGGATTTTTCTGAATGTCATTATAGACAAATACAACTTCAATGACTTCTCAATTTTATGTGAGAATATTCTGCTTTCAGGAATGTAGATAACAATTCTTGAGTTCCCAAATTCTGACCATATTCTATTAAAATCATTTTTCTACTCCTCTGTTAAACTGTATTTAATCCTTTGTGTCAATGTGCTGAGGAAGATAGTAAAGATATATCTGAACTTTGCCTTAAACTTCTTTAATCTTTTTTAAAGCTCTCATTCATGTAACACAGCTTCAGCAATCTGATTTTAACACCCCATCTCCCAGGGGGAAAATGCTAAGATTTTCAAGTTCAGAGACCAGTGTGAAACTGGTTCTCCTCAACAACTAAAAGGTATTTAATTTTAACCGCAGATTCTCTACAGTGCCTCCTGGAGGCCTTTCAAGTCTTTTGAATTTTAATGGTAGTAAAGAGGTCTTTTGTACTGGCTAAAGGGGTCCTAGAGTTGAGGGGATTGGTAATGGCATATGGCCCAGGTAGTCACAGAGAATTTTTATCTGGTGTGGAAAACATCAACCCTCTTACAAGGCAGCATATGCCACCAAGAACACATTTGTCCAAAATCTTTGTTCCCTGTGCGGGCTCTGAGCACAACTTAGCAACCAATTTAAAATGCTGCTGCATTTCCAAGGCCCTTAATGATGTGGGATTCAGCTATGGAAGGAACCAACTGATAGTACACATTCTGCCACATTCCCTTCACTTTTCTACAGCACAAATGGAAGAATAAATCTCTCCAGAAATGTTTGCTTACAGGCCTGAGAGGCTATTCCTAGCTCTTGTCTCTTCTCATCCAATTCCAAGAGCACTCTCCAGTGTAAAGTAGCTCTGAACTATTTTGCCTGTAAACAAGAAACCCCACAGTTTTCAACCATAACTCACTGTTTCTACTCAACGTCCCTTTCTCAGTTAAAATAAAAGTCACTTTATCTCATGCCCCTTTGGTATATCTCTAATATTTTTGCATGAGAAATTTTCTTTTTCCATAGCAGTGATATTCCCATGCCTAAGGATATTTGCTGGCAGATGGAGAGCAAGTTGGAGCTCTATAGGCCTGAACTGACAATTAAAACATCTAGCCCAGATTGTTGGTCATTACCGTCTACCAGTTCTCCAAAGTCTTTATGATCCAAGCTGACAGTGGTAGTCCACCCATGACAACAAACCAAATCACAATCAAAATGCATACTTGATAAAGAGCCTTTCATTTATATGTACAGCTTTAGCAATTAGTTTCTTTGTAACAAAGAGAGCAAGAAATTGTACTCTCCTAGTATCATATGATAAAAATGGTGGGAAGATTTTTTTTAAAAGCTTAGCTCTCCAGAGCAAATATAAAAATTATCATTATTATGCATAACAGTGACTAGCCAATGAACCCTATACAGAAGCCAAATTAAAAGAATACCGCACCATGCTATGTTTAAATAATAATAATAATCACTGCACTCAATATCTTAATATAGGCTAGGGTCCCTTTTCCTGGGAACACAGTAGACAGTTGAAGAGACCATTTGGTTGTTATTCCTACAAATGCTACCACTAGAACATAATCCTTACAGGGCAGAAACAAGCGTTCTAGCCAGCCTAGTTCTTTCTGTCCTGCTCATCTTTTCCCTTTTGAAACCAGTAGTCTCTTCCAGAAAAAGAATTCTATTACTCACAGCACTTCAAGTCAATGGCAGTTTTAACCCTTCTCCCATTTGCCTTGAAATACTCGCTGGCAGCACTTGGGGCTGCAGCATTTACCTTGCGATAACTCGCAGATTATAGTTTCAACTTTATCCCCAAAGTTTGCCATGAAATAGCTCACTTTTATTATTATTTTCACATCATTCTAGTATATCGACAACCTTTGGAAACAAATGACATCATTCTATTTATAGCATTCTGTTTTTAGTAGTTCAATCACTGAAAATGTCAAATCCTAGAAAACGTAGCATTTCTACGCGTGATATTAAATGAACGCTGGCAGCGAGCTGCACTTTTTTCTAAATGGGAAGAGTTAAATGATCGATTTTTCTGACAGGCATTTTGATACCGCCCTATCTTTCTTAGAAAGTAAAGGCCAGGCAGCAAAAGATAATAATTAAAACAAATGTAACTTCAATTTTAGCAGATTGAAAATTTGGACTGCTAACTCAAATTTTTATAAATTAATCTCTACACCCATGCCAGAAAGTAAAGAAATATTTTTAAAAAAAAAAATAAAAAAAAAAAAAATGAGGATATAGGTTTCTTGAGGGAATGCGGGAGTTTCCAATGGTCAAAGCTGGAATAATTTGAGCAACAACAATAAAAATTTTCTTAAGTAGAAAATAAAAAAAAAAAGGATAAAGATTCAGGTCTTACCAACCTCTTGTTTTGCCATTGTCAAAAGGTGGGGCCTTATCCTACAGCTCACCAAATCACTTCACTGTGGCAAAGAGACTGCAGCAGCTCTAACTTTCATTTCCCCAGATGACATGTTCAACAGAACAAGAAAAGACGCAACAGTAAAACAAAGAATACGAATACATTTGACCCTTGAACAACGTGTGGGTTACGGACCAGAGCCCAGCACCATAAAAAATGAACTTGTAACTTTTGACCCAAAAGCGCACACCTGGTGTTTCACATCCGTGAATTCCACCAACCCCGGAATGAAAACCGTGTTTTTATCTAAGGTTGGGATTTGGCAGTTGGGAAACTGCAGTTGGGAATGCGAAAATACAGTTGACTTTAAAAATCTGCATGTAAGTGAACCTTCATACTTCAAACCTACATTGTTTGAGGGTCAACTGTAAATTTTTTAAATAAAAAAAAAGTATTGGATTATAATGGAAAGCATAAAATAAACATTCATCAGTCCATACTAATATAAATAAATGAGGGAAGAAATAAATAAATATACAAATGTGGGAGAAGACATAAATCTCCCATGCAGAAAAATTTTAAATAATTTGTATAGATACACCATCCTCAAAGAAATGGCACATAACTCCACACTCCATAAGTGAGGGTTGCTCATGGTGCCTGTCTTCCAAATAAACAGCGTAGAAAAGGGGTAAAAAGAGTAGCTTTACAGTGTGAAAGGTTTCAAATAGTACCTCAGCCAGCTGATCAAAGGTCAACATCAAAAGGGATAAATCACGTTGATAGTAAAAACCTTTGATATTATGTGATGAAAATGGCACTTTATCTCTGTAGTTTTTCTCCCAAAAGCCCATAATCTCGGTCTAATCATGAGAAAAACATCCGACAAAATTCCTATTGAGACCATTTTGCAAAATATCTGACTGGTACTCCTTAAAACTCCAGGTCATCAAAAACAAGAAAAATAGAACTGTCACAGCCAAGAGAGGACTGAGGAGACATTGAAACCAAGTGTAATATGGCATCCTGATGGGAACCTGGAACAGAAAAAAGACATTAGGCAAAATCTAAGGAGATCTGAATAGAGTATGAACTTTAGTTAATAACAATGTACCAATATTCAATCATCTTAATGTAAGATGTAATAGGGGAAACTGGGAATAGGGTATATGAGAACTCTGTTAACAGCTTCACAGTTTTTCTATAAATCTAAAATTATTCTAAAATATTTCATCTCTACAACCCATAGAATTTGTCTGCAGCTTACTTTCATTATAACTCTGCTTCATCTTACCTAAGTCAGCTTGCTTTCTATCACAGATTCATGCTCATACATACAAATATATAGATACTATGCTCTCATAGTCATTAGTCCTATTCACCATATTTCTGGTTCTCCTGTCCCTTTTGAAGTCAGGCATAATTGTATTACTTGCCCTGTCCAGTAAAATGTGAGAGGAAGTAAAATACATCATTTTCAGACAAGATGTAATAGCTAGTGTTAGATTTACTTCATTCCCTTCCCCCTGCCACACTGATAGCAACATAGCTGAGATAGAACTTCCATAACCTGGATGCCTGAGTGACTACAATAAACGGAGCTCCCTGCTACCCTGTATCGGGAAATAAACTTTGATGTATTTAATCAATTTGAGATTGTTTGTTACTATAGCGTAGCTTGACCATCCTAGCAGATACATATGTATACATTATCTATCATTTGATAACAGGGCAACTGTCAAAAATTCACATCGGAAAGCTAATTCTTTAGAAGGTGTGTATTTATCCCAATGTGCTTATGTGATGGGAGGAAAACAATCTTTTTTGGCAGAATTAGAATAGTAATAGGAATGAGTCTTTTACATTATTGGCTTACTACCAATGCAGAACTTTTAAACCTTCTTTGTAATTCTCTTATATTGTAAGTATGGAGTTTGATTTTCAATTATGAATAAGAAAAACTGTTCTCGTTGTAGTTGGTACTGAATTTTGCAGGTAGATTTAGGGTTAAATTCACTGTGTCTGGAGATGATTTG
>NW_011888803.1:5111141-5258864 GCF_000151845.1 Pteropus vampyrus | reverse complement strand
CTGGGGAGTTTAATCATTGTCATGTGAACTGTACAGTCTTAAAAACAGAATACAGGGTCTGTCACAATCCTTTCTAAAAGACTATTTTAAAAGACTCACTAGTTTATGAAAATAACCCATCCTGAAAGCCAAATCAAAAGGTACTACAATATATGACATATTTTCCATGAAAGTATATTTTTTTAAATATGTTTTATATTTTTATGTGCATATATAATATTTTATAAGAATATCACTTTGTTTCACTCAAATTTCATGTGAATGAGTCTTGCAAAGTATTTTGGATGCCTCTATACCAGTAGATTGATCATCTAATATTTACTTGAAATAGTGGAAGAAACTAAGAAACTGCTTGCTTATCACACATAATAATTTTACCATATAATCATGTCTGACACTGGATAAAGATTAAAAATGAATAGAAAATTTTCTCAAAAAATAAAGAAGAAAGATTTTCAATGGGACCAAATAAGGAATTAATATCTTAAAAATACTGACTTCTAACTATAGCTAAACAAAAACTTACATAATAGAAATAACTTTTAATAAAATCATAAAGAGAAGTAGTGTTTAGGTGGCAGAGTGGTGGGATCATGGTTTTTAATGCTCTAAAATAATCACTAATAAAATAAGGATGAAAATAAGTTCATGAACAAGAATAATACAAGTATGTTAAAAATGTAGGCAAAATATTCAGATGTTTAAGCATTTACAAATAAAATTTATTTTCTTAGCACCTTAAACTCTTTAAAATAAACAAATAGTATTTTTTTCTTCACAAAAATCAATTTAAAATTGAATGCATAACCTAGGAATCCTACTGTGCTCATCTCTTTTTTAAAACTATCAAGTGCACTTTAAATAGTTGGGGTCTGGATGCTATGGGTAGGTTTATAATCTACAACAACACACTTCTTATCACTTACAGTGAAATCATTTTCTACAATGACTCTCTGACACTTCTCCCTCTCATCATCACTTCTGCATTTATGTACAGCATCCTCGATGTCCTCTCCTCAGATGCCAGCGGAATGACAATGAGCCGGCAACATGAGCTGATGGAGTCACAGGCAGACACTGAGTGATTGTCCCAGTGACCGCAGAGAATATGCTGAGAGCATCCTTCACAAGTGGACACAAGAAGAGTTCCGGACAGCAGAGAGAGTTACCATGCCAATGTGTCTCATCAAGAATGCAGGGCTACCCTGAGAAGGAATTGTAGACTCCAGTTACCTTGCCTCTGAGTTTTCATAAAGCAAAGCTAAACCTGTTTTAGTCTTTGAGATTTAGTCTTTGAGAGTGTAGAATGAAGAAGCAAAAATCTTGCCATTTATTGTCTCTTCAATTACTGATATTACCTGAACCCTGTCATGCATTTTAATGTTGGGGGGGTGGATATAGATAGATAGATAGATAGATAGATAGATAGATAGATAGATAGATAGATAGAGATATAGAGATATATATATATCTTGGACAGTCTATTGGGATTAAGCCTGTAATAAGCAAAATGTAATATTTTCAAAAACTTTAACATACTCTGCCCTTTGTGCATTGTGATAGTTAATTTTATTTGTCAACTTGACTGGGCCACAGAGCATCCAGATAATCGGTCAACATAATCCTGGATTATATTAACACTTGAATTGGCAGACCAAGTAAAGCAGATTGACCTCCACAATGTGAGTGGGCCTCGTCTAATCAGTTGAAGTCCTAACTAGAACAAAAAGGATGACCTTCTCCCGAATAACAAAATTCTTCCTGCCTGATAGCCTTTGAACTAGAACATACTTGCCTTAAGACTTTAACCAAAATATTGGTATTCCCTGGGTCTCAAGCCTCCAGCCTTAGGATCAGAACTACACCATTGGCTCTTCTTGGTCTCCAGCTTGCCACTCACCCTATAGATTTTGGGACTTGCCAGCCTATATAATTGTGTGAGACAGTCTCTTATAATATATACTATTGGTTCTGTTTCTCTGGAGAAACCTGACTAATACAGACCTTTGCATTAAAAAATGGATTTAGCTCTCCTAATTTTATAGATTTGCAGGACAATGTCTGCATATAAAATGGATATAATGTTGTTTAACTGAGTTCACCATTCTATTAGAAAAACATAATCATGAACTACTTGGTTTTGTTGAATGGAGCGGCCAGTTTAAAGGTCAAACAAGCTGTACTCAGAGACATGTCCAGGAAATATGTTCTAATTTATACTCTTGTAGAGATTATAACACAAATTGAAAATTTCCCAACTTCTCAATTTATACTTAACCAGTAATATTCATTTCTGAGCTTCTTATTTTCTTGAGTATACTATAAATCTACAGAGAGTAACTTAGACAGTAGCATTTCTGAGAAAAGTGGATGACCATTAAGAAGAGAAATTAAACCACTCAGTGACTGGAAGGAGTAATTCTGTTTGATTAACATGTGTTATTTCCAACAAACATATATCTGTTCATGATGATCACAGGTCACAATCTTTAAATAAGACATTATTTTCCTGAATTCCTTGACCAGGCACAAGGAATCCTAAGTTAGGCTCAACTTTACAAACTCTGTAAGTGATAATATCCTTCTGTATTAAAAATGTACACCTGAAAAGGAAGAAGATTAATCTGAAATATACAAATTTGTGCTTAAACTTTAATATTAAAAAGTACATTTAAGAAGATCTGAAGATTTAAAAAAAAAAAAAAACCCTGGGGAATAAGAAGCAATTAGAAAAACTTCATGCAGAACTTTGTATCCTTAGTATTTGGAAACTGAGAAAATTTCTAATAGCTAAGTACATGTCAGATATATTAAGCCCTGAATAAAGAGCCATGAATGAAAGGCAGCCTTTAGATATCTAAAGTTCCCTATATAGTGGACCTGGCAGAATATCAGAGGCAGGATTGATCTGACACATAATCTGTTAGCTGCTCTCAGAAGGCTCTTTGTTCAGTGGTTGGATGGATTTCACCGATTGCTGGCCTCTAAGGAAGTCGATAGTGCTTTGTAGACAAAGAATACACACCCTAGCCGAAAACAGGAGAGACTTAGTGGGGAAGGAAGTCTTGATGTCTCAGCGCCCAAGTCTGAAAGGAAGAAAGTATTTTCTCATCCTGATAAACATAACATTAGTTGGAATAATGACACGATACTATGAGTGTATCCTCTTTTAGGAGTATTTCTACCGATTTTTTATAACAACCTGATACAGGTTTTTAAGTGCTTATAACTTTTTCAAATTTGTGATCTCTCAGAATATCTCCTACTCTTGGCGAGCAATAAGAAATTGCAATAATATTAATTTCATAATTAGCCTCCTTTACTAATTCAGTTCCATATCTATTACAGATCTATGACCTATGTAATTTAAAGAGGGCAACATGACTTTTGAAAACTTCACAATCTCTACAAGGAAAATTCGATGTTTCCATTGCACTCATATTTATTTTTTCACTTAAAATATTAGTAAAATTATTTGATTCAGTTTAACTTCCTCGATTTATAGTCTATTTGATCTATTCATGAACATGTTTATCTTTTGGTTCTGATTTGACATTCCAAGACTTCAAAGGCTATTGTTTCATAGAAAAGCAGATAATAGAGACAGATGATAGACAATAGAAAAATAGGAGAAAAATTGGGCTAGAGGGAACTTTACCATCCTATTTGTTTTCTTTGCTATAAGTATTAAATAAAAATTTTAAAAAGTAGGGAAAATGGGATTTATTCTTTGATTTGAAAATCAAAGAATAAAATTCTACTTTTGCCATCTCTTAGCTATGTAAATTACTTAAGCCCTCTGATACATTAGTTTCCACATCTGAGAAATAGAATGAAACCAATTATATATAATATGTAAAATACCAAGCACTAGCCTCTAGCATGTAGCAAGCCCTCAAAAAGAGCAATAAAAACAAGTCACTGCTTCCTGCAATTATTTCTGTTATTAATATTATTAGTCTCCTACTAACAATGTTAGTCTTATTCAGTCCCTCAGCAAATGTGGTAGGCCTCAAAGATGTTTACATACTATTCTCTAGAACCTGTGACTATGTTATGTTACATGGTTAAAGGAATCTTACAAAGAGAATTAAGGTTACGGACCATATTGGTTTACCATCCCCAATCTCTTGGGGCTCACAGTACAGTGGGAGAGACAAACATAAAAAAATTACCCAAATTAGTGAAATAAACAAGTGATCTCAGGAATACAGCTCAAATTATACTTTATACTTTACTCATCTTCCTGGCCCAGCAACTAAAGCCAACATCTGTCCCTGGTCAGGTTCACAGATTCTTTGCCTCCACAAGCTTGTTTGTTCTCATACTCCAGTATTGCATTTCCTGTCATGGGATCATAGCACCAAGGATGATTTTACATCAAATACTTGAAATTCCTCGATACTAACTGGAATGCAAAATGCAGGTTGTAGAAACATAGGTTAGGCTTATTTAAATACAAAACTGATCGAAGTATGGCTATTCCTTGAAATATACCTTTAAACACATACCTCCCTCCAAAGACCTTAAAATTTTGAATGTTAAAGTGACCATATTTGGAAAAATAGTAACTTTCTTATGGAAAAACCTGGCAGACACTACCTTAATCAAGTGATCACGGTCACTGTCACCAGTAATAAGACGTAGCTACAGCATGTACTCTGCATGTGACTCACAGATCACATTTGTGATATTCTTGCCAAAAATGCATAACCTTCATCTAATGAAGAAAAATAGCAGACAAACAAATTCAAGAGACATTCTACAGAATAACTGACCAGTACCCTGGGAAAATGTCAAAGTCATGAAAGACAAGACTGAGAATCTGTCACAGATTGGAGAAGACTTAGAAGAAATAACAACTAAATATAATGTAGATTCCAGGATTGGACCTCAGAACAGAAAAAAGACATTAAAGGGAAAACCGATGAAATTTAAATAATCTTGAATTTGAAGAATTGTAAATAAACCATAAATAATTTAATAGTATTATAGAAGGTGTAGCTTTCTGCATGTGATAAGTGTGTTATGGTTATATAAGTTTTAATATTAGGGAAGGCTTGGTGAGGGGTATATGTGAACTTCCAGTACAGTTTTTTTGCAAATTTGCAAAAGTCTAAAACTGTTTCAAAATAAGTAGTCTATCATATCAAGAGTTAAATACTCCCAGGTAGACTTCAACTCAAAGCAGTTCTCCCTTTTATTGCAATATTCATGTTTGAGCACCTCAAAAGCTTCTCTCCAAAGTGACCAATTAGGGACAAGTAAGAAACTCAGTCATGAGACTAACAAAAGGTTTTGACTGAGTGGACTGGAGAAAGCTGGGAACTGAATTGAGACAGGACCACTAATTTCGCTCAGACTACCTGCCTGGTTCGGATACAAGCCAGTGACCTAAACATGATGGGCCATTACCAGCCCTCTGCTGGCATTCTGAAATGACTGCATAGGAGACAAATTTGGGAAGGACGAGATTTACAAATGGCATGAGAACAGCAGAGGGTAATGACTTTTCATGAGCATTCTGAGACACCTTACATCCACACATATATAAAGTCAGCAGGAGCTATGCTGCATGAATTAACAGGGACTATTAAAAAAATTCCCCAATAAGTCGTGACATGCAATGAAATGTATTATCAAAAAGTATATATCTCTAAATAGAATTTTCATCACGTTTCCTTAGACAACAGAATGGAATTTTTTAAATACAATTATTTCTTAGTTTGCTCTTTTTCTGTCAAGCATGTGACAGCTTTTCCTTTCTTCTGAAGTAGTTCATACCATGATGAGTGAAAGGAGAGAAATAAAAAGAGCTATGATCGTGTCAACCACAACTGAACAAATATACTTATTAAAAAGAACTCCCACCAGAAATCTTAGAAGCCTCACAGTCTCATTCTTTTTATATACTAACTCTATTATAAACTGAAACGTCCTTTTCTTTTATTTTAAATTATTGTCATCAGCCCCTGTGCATGTACCAACCAGTGATTTGCACTGTGTCAGATGATATTACACTAGTAAATTTGGTGTTTTAATGGCTATAATAGCAGTAATAAAAAAATTAAATCAGATGTCATATGCAGAATGCATTTTTTGTTGCTAACAATAAACTGAATTACAGCGGGCTAAATATTATAAAGCAACACATACATCCATTTGCACTTGAAAGCATGTATTAAAACCGCTCTCAGATAAGCAGAAAAGGCTCTGGAGGGAGCCAGGGAGCAGGCAAAGGTGCTGGTTTCCTTGAACAAATGTGGTACTTTTTCCCAATTCTTTCAACTCTGATGATAATCCACTCTAAACTTTATCCGGAAGAGCATCATGCTGTATACTTCCCCTCCTCTGATCCAACCCAAATCCTAGAACCCAGGCCCATAATTTTAATATGCATATAATTTCACACTGTTGGTGAGCATAACACACCACGGGTAAACAGCAGGGAGGGGCTAAATGGAAAACTCATTTGTTAGTTTTCCCACTCGGAGGTTGTTATTTTTTAAATTACTGATATTGGACACTGTAGGAGTGCCCTTTTTCATACACGCTGAAGCACTCCACTGGCCCCAGGAGTCACTAAGACTAGTGGATTTTAATAGTTATAGATCTTAAATGGAGGGTTAGAAATTGTTTCTTTTCATTACAATTACAACAAGGAATTAACCCCAAGGGTATCCACTTAATTTCATAATATATAGACTGGAACGCTAATGTGGCTCTTCTATAGTGTAATAAAAGAGGCAACTGGCCCTTCTCTCCCCAGGGTGGGTTTCTGTAAAATATTAAAAAAAAAAAAAAAGTAAAATGAAGAAGATTTGAAGTTAACAAGCTCCATAATGTCACCAGCTCCAGTGCCTGGCGCGAGTGGGCCCTCACAGGCGCTGAGCGCTGCTTTGCGATCCTCCCCCATCCCGCCCTGCCCAGTGGGTGCATGGTCGCATAACACTTTGAATCGCTTGACTGACACGAGGAAAATGAAAAATGAGAGACGGAAGAACAATTTTCAATTAAGTACAGAAAGACACAAAGACAGGGGTGAGACTTGGAGCAGGACCCCCTTTCTGAGATGGGACCAGCAGAGTGCGCTGGCCAATTCCGGTCATATTTTAACCCTTTGCTCTCTGCGATGACCCTTGCTCCATTTTATGGGAACTTCGTTCTTACTTGCTGGAACCTGAAGCAACACCAAGGGATAGGGTTTTCCATCTTCAGGCTCCGAGTGTCTGAAGCCATTTCCTGGCAGAGATGTGAAATCTTGGATTCCTGCTGATTAGCCGTCTCAGTTAAAGGCATTTTTATTTCCCAAATGCTATTTTATAATGTTTGATCATGGCTCTCTGAGACAAACGAGAAGGACACTATTTCAGAAACAGAGCTTTAAACAGAAGTGGGACATGGACAGTGAGTGGGAAAAGCAAATGGCAATTCAATAAAAGCACAGCCCAGAGAGAAGAATATTATTCTCTTACATTATGCATTTCCAGCATGTGTTGTCACATTTGGCCCACTATCGGCTTTCAGCCAGCCATAACCTGGGACTCACTTCTTCCTTTCCCACTGAAAGTGTCAGCTCTATAGAATTCTGCAAATTTGCCAACCAACTAGAGAGAAATTGATGATCCAGAGAGAAGAAATTGCAGATCACTGAACTCATTTGTTCACATCTATCATGCAGATCACATTTTCAGAGACAGACAAGATTGCATGGGAAAGCCACAAAGAAACTCTGGCTTCAATGAAAAGCACCCCCTTACAAACCAAAATTCCTAGCTTCCCTCCTGAGACAGAAAACAGGAACTTGAAGCAGATGTCAGGGCTGCCAGGAGAACCCTAGAGATGAGAAGTCGCTAAAGAGGACCAAAGGAGACATTTATCACAAGAGAAAGTTTAGTGTCCTCGTTGCTGGCTCAGAGCTAAAGAAACCATTTCTAGGAGAGTCCTGTATTATTCAAAAACCTACGAGGAACAAAAAGAGAGGAGAGGAAGGCATATTGTCCCCAGAAAACAAACATAATGAGGATTATACCAGAAAACCAAGGAGACAGTATACATGGTTTCACCGGTGATTCTAAGTTTAGCCAAGTGGCGGAGACTGTACATGTAAACCGCAGACTCAGTATCAAGAGTGATGGGAGTAGTGCATATGCTGGCCAATGGTCGCAAACTTTTCTATCCCTATATTTTCTCATTCTCCATTTCATCTCCTTAAAACCATGTCTCTCTAAGCTGTTTCCAAATATATCAAACATTGACTCACTTATTAAAAGTTGTGTGCATCTCAAAATAACTCCTTAAGCATGTTTTCCCCCAGCAATTTTAATTGTGTTTGTTTGGGGCTCATAAACTTGAGGAACTTGAAGCATTCAAAAAACACACACAAGTGCAGTATCCAAATATTTTGGTTTTTCTAAGCTTGATGCACCCTAATTGGCTCATTTCTTAAAAACAAACAAAAAAATTATAATTAAACAAAATAAGCACACCTATGTAGAAATTTCTCATTTCTTTATTTACTTTAAATCTTTTCATGCAGGAAACTGTTAATGTTCTTTGTTTTGTTTTGTATTAAGTAGAATTAAGATACAAAACAATTCTGTAATTAGAATTACATGGGATATATGTCTTACAAGGTTGATTTTCTGAATTTTCCCTTGATATTTTCAGACTGAATATCATATTCAATATCAACCTAACCAATAAAAAGCAATTTAATTTTTATAAGGAACCAAGAGAATATCTAAATTTGGCATATCAGACAATTTTTGCCTCTGTTGAATAACTTTAGGAGATATTTTAGTTAAACTGACTTATAATAGCAAATTTCACATCCTTCAAGTAATAAAGGACTGTTGGTCCCTGATGTATTATAATTATTTAGTGCTAACATTTATTTACATCAAATTGCACCTGGTAAAGTGTCTGAAGTACCTACTACTATTTTTTCTGTTTATAACACTGTTTGCTCTAAATGTCTTACCTTCTTCAAAATTGTAAGCTTCTCAATATCAGATACAACATCATAGTATTTGATATTTCAGTATCTATAGAAATGTTAGTGATTATTTGAGTGCACAAATGCCTTTTTAGAAATGTAATACTCCTTAAATGATATAAATGTTTACTATAATATAATAAGATAGGCAAATCTATTTATAAAGATTGCCTCCCTCAAACAACACAGACTATTTCGAAAATAGAATACGAACACACACACGCAAAAAAAAAAAAATTTCTTTTTGTCTAGATTCCAAAGATCACTCAGGTAGATGGCCAGTAGAAGAACAAAAATGATATCTCTGACAGCTGGACTGCTGTGAAAATCAGAAACGTTCCCCCTGCTCCTTAACTCTGGCCCTGACAATGTCTTGAACTTTTGCCCTGACCAATGACCCTGGAGACGGTGTTCCAAACCTGAATGCTTTCATTTCTATCATAAAACTGTTTCTTCTCTCACGTTTCCCATTTTTGTGAAAGAGACAAATTATTTTCTAGGGCCACAGGGATTTTTGGACATGTTAAGTTAAAATACTATTAAGTTTGCATTTGGATATGTCTGGCAACCATAAGTCTTTGGGCATCCAGACTGGAGAGATAAATTAGGAATTCACCAATATAGAGATGAGATTTATATCCATGAAACTACCTAAGCGGAGAATATTGTTGCAGAAGAGAAAAAGAGTCAGAGCACATCTACAGAGAACTTGGTAATCTAGAGAAAGTAAGAGGAAGCTATCAAAGGAAATGAGAAGGAGCAGACAATGAGGTGGCAGAAATCCTGGCTAGTGTGGTGATCCTGTATTTCAAGTGAAGCTGGTATTTCAGGAAGGAGAGCAATCAGCTCTGTCAAATGCTACTGATAGGTCAGGTTCAGATAGTAAACCACTGACTTTATCAACATTGTGATTATAAGTGAACTTGATATGAGCTGCTTCAATGAGTATTGAGGATGAAAATGATTGGAGCAGCTCTAAAAGTGGAGTGGCAAAAACAAAGAAGAAAGATTTTAAGAAATCTCTAATGAGAGTGGATAATTGGGATGGTAACTGAAGAGTATTTTTTAAGATAGAAAAAATTACAATATACTTATGTAGCAATATACATTGTATCTAATGAACCATTAGAAAGTAAAAATTTGGTTTTGCAGTTTAGCCAAAAAATAATTGCTGTGTGAGTCCCTTGAGTAGAAAACAGAGGATGGAATCCAGTTGATAAGTGAGGAAGACAAGCAGGAGGAGTTCATCAATAGCACCAGGAAAAAGGGTAAAGTTCATGATGTAAAAAGATATGGTGGTAGCAGATAGAAATTTCTCATCTGATGGTTTATGTTTTCTTATCATTCAGGTCTCAGAGCAGCTGCCACCACTCAGAGTCTTCCTTGACCACTCAATCTAAGGAGCTTTCCCCATAGGGGTGGGGTCCCATACACCCCTATTTTACTATCTTTATGGCACTTATGGCTTTTTTAATAACTTGTTTACCAGTTCCGAACTACAGGCGAAGACTTTCTTTTCTTTATTGTTATGTCCTTATCTTCCGTAAGTGAAAAGCAAGGAACACAAATAGAACCTTAGTGCTCAATTGCTGAATGAATGAATCAATGACAGTTTCAGAAATAAGTATTTCCTAGAATCCAAATGATTCCAAATGTGATATTATAAGTCTCAAGCATTTTTTTTAGATTTCTTCATATAGGTAGCAACATCTGCAGATAGTTGTACCTACACTATTTTCTCTATTGAAAATGCACCCTCCTGCGAGTGTTGTAATAGCAAATTAGATTACACATGGGCATGTTATAGGTTGTGGATCATTACAAAAGAAGAATAAGTATCTCCAACACAAAATGTTCGACTAGTCTTACTGAAGCACTGTACTTGGAGGGTGCAGAGAAGAAAAATATTGGTCAGAAAATAGAAAAAAGACCAGGAACTTAAAATTATTAAACAGAAGAAAATTATCCTTAAATGTTTGTCTAGCACTTGGTATTCATTTGTTTTCTATAATTTTTATTAGTACCCCACTGAATCACTTCAGAGATCAGTTAGTAGTGTTGGACTCATTTTTGCAGAGCTATAAGCTGAAAGAAATTAAGTGCTAAGAAATTAAGTGCTCTGCACAAAGAACGTTATCTGCAGCTGCAGAAAAAGAACTCACAATCATGCCCCCTGCTTTTCTTAGGCCCCCTAAGCCCACCATCTTTCTAAGAGCCACAAAGTGACAGAGTCAATGATCAGATGATCACTAGCAGCTAGAAGCCATAATTGACCACTATATATACTTTTTTCCTGGTAGTGATTTTACTTCTAGCAGGGCTGACTTACATTGACCCGAATCAACAATATTTATGAAGAAGAAATAATGCATTCATGAATACCAAGTCTAAATCCTGCTAGGAATGTTTATGCCTTGGTTGAACTATGCCAAAAAGCAATTAGACGTTACCCACTGGCCCCGGGTTTAACCTGTTATTTATACCATAGGCAGAGGGAATCCATGAAATTATCCATGGCTAGGCATCTTGGAAATTTTCCCAGGCTATTTTTCTAAGGTTAACTGGTATTGCTGGTCATCCTTGCCAAATAGAAATAAAAGAGGGAGAAAAATGAGGGCACTGAGAAATAGGGACAGAGGTATCTTGAAAAAGAAAGTGTAGTAGAACATGAGGGAGCTTTGATAAAAGAAAAAAGAAAAATACAGGATGAAATTTAAGAGTTTGTCCTTTTCCTTTAGCGTTTTAATTTTTAGTAGTGGAAGAAGCTTTGTTTTGAAAAGTTGATCGTTCTTCCAAACTTGTGTTTCTAAATGAGAAATAACATTCCATTCTCCTCTAAGTCTGCAGTGAAGGAGAATTTCACACCCCAGGTCCAAACCACATATTAGAATAATAATATTCTGCCTTAGGTGTAGAATGACTTTCATAATCCACCTCCTTGTTCACTACACAAAGACTTTTGCAAAAATAGAGTACAAAGCGATATTGTTTGATTATGTTCCCCTAAAGTGAGACGTCATTTAGTTAAGGAGGAAAATGGAAGATTGATTTACAAAATCCATATATGTGTAAGAATAATTCGGGTTTATTCCATTTTTTTTTTTTTTTTGGTACCATTCCTTTTTTTTTTTTTTTTTTTTTGGTACTTTCTTCCTCCTTTCTCTTTTTTCTTTTTTTCTCTATTAATTTTTTACGGTATTTACTGCCAATCTTGGAACTTCTAAAACCATCAGATTATGGACTGGTCATTAATAAATGCCTTCTTCTAACTGATGTAGAAAAGAAGGCAATCCTTGTTGGTAAAAAAAAAAAAAAAAAAAAAAAGTTTCCAGATTTGGTCTCTTCCGTTGCTTTGATCATCTTAACTGCTTTCCCTTGACTTTGAAACCTAATTCATTTTCTATTTCTGGGATTCTATCCTAAAACATCATCTAAATTTTAGGAAAAAGTTGTGGACAAAGCTGTATCCATTAAGCAAAATTTTTTTTTAATTATAAAAAATAAATCTCTCAAATTAGAAGCATTAAGTAAATTCAAATTTATTTTGTTTGAAATAATATAAAGATAATTAAATTTGATTACAAAGAACATTCAATACATGTGGGAATGCTTTGGACAGCCAATGTTAAATTAAAAGAATAAGATGCAAAATTGCATAACTATATGACTATAATTATATAGATATTAAAAATTATAAATACAATTAAATGTTAACATATTAGTTAAGATAGTTGTTTTCTCTTCTCTAGATTCTAAATTTCCTATAAAGTTAAAATAAATTTTAATTTAATTTTTTAATTTAAAAGAGATTTGTCATAAAAGGACCTATATTTATTCCAATTGTTCATTTGTCTTTTTAGGTATTTCTTCCTTCTTGGAAAAGATTTTGTGGGCAAAGAACATTTTTGGATTAGGCCAAGTTTCTGTTTTCTGAGCCAGTTGATAAGGGCGGGGATTTAGAAGGGGAAAGAGTTATATAATCAGAATTTTATTAAAACTGTCTGGGTTTCATAGATCGTCTGTTTGAAACTCCACATTTTATAATGGAGAAACTAAAAAGGAAAAAGCTAGAAAAATATAAGGAAAAGATTTGTGGGTGGATCCAATAGACACGTTGTGAGTTTAATGAAATTTTTATAGTCATAATTATTTCAGAGGGCTCAGGATACAGCTAACAGTAGATCTCTGTGGTGGAATATTGCTGTCTTTCTAACTCATTCCCCCTGGCCCCACTCTTTTCTAGTGACTTACAGCTTTTTGCATCAAAAAAAAGCCTGTTTCTCTGGAGACTCCGCAGAGCAATATTTATAAAACCCAGAGATAGTGCTGAAGATATTTATTAGAACTGCCTAAGTTCCAAAAGCAATATGTATTATCGCTGCTGTGGAACCCCCTCTGTGCTGAGCCTCTCGTTTTCCCAGTTTCTGGGCATGAGAGCTCCTGACTGCCCACTCTGAGTCCCTCTCTGTGAGTTGTCCTCAGTGGAAGCTGCCTCACTTGAGTTATACCCCTCCCAGGAGTGGCAGTCTGCACCCAATGACTGGTCAGCAGCAGGTATAAAGACCCAGTCGTCTTTCCTTAATTCGAGGACAACTCCAATGGCCATTTCATTGGATCAGCCGGGGCTCTACTGCAAATGCATCAACTTCTCCCTGTTACCATCTTGTTTCCCTCACTCCCTAGTAAACCCCCTACAGACAAATCTCTGTCTCTGAGTCTATTTTCCAGGCAACCTATCCTAAGACAATGAAACCATACCATCACATTAGAAGTCCATTGTAAAACTTGGTTCATTTTGACTGAAATTGTGTTGTTTTCAACTTCTTATTGATGATAAAATAAAAGCAAAGGCTTGGTTTCAGTTTTATAGACCCTGTCTTTCCAGCAGCAAAATTAGGTAGAGAGTTGAACAACTATCTGTTGAATTTGATCAATTTAGACAATTTATCCTGCTTGAATATTCCTTTCTTTAATAACAAGAACTGTTTACACTGATTAATTTTCTTCTTTCTTTATAGAAGTGATAAGCCTATATGATAGGAAAATTAATCCGTGGGCCATCTTTGTCTTTGCGGCTCAAAGTGTGGTTGTTGTACCAGCAGCGTGGGCATCACCTGGGAGCTTGTTAGAAATACAGAATCTCAGGCATCACTCCAGACCTGCTGGCTCAGAACATGCATTTAATCAAGACTCTCACATGACTTGTATGCACATTAAAGTTTGACAAGCACTGAATTTCACCACCAAATCCCCCTGCTTATTAAGTTGGGCATTTTCAGAGGGAAAACAAGCATTGGAGTCAGAAGAATTCAGTATGAGTCCAGGTTTGCTGCCATCTTTCTGACAATCTTGGTCAAGTGAGTCTTTATTTCCTGGGCATCTATTTGCTCACCCTTAAAAGTCTTTATAACAATACAGCAATAGTAACAATAGACCCTTTTGGAGCTAATAGTTGAAGACAGGACAAACTGAATAAGTTATTATGAGGAAACATTGTCAGTGTTACCAAGGAGAAGTATAGCTACAGTGAGAGCTTACATTAGGGAAATTCATCTAGGTTAAAGAAGGAATTTCTCAAAATCTCTCAAAATCTTCATGTTGCTTTCTAGTTAACAAAGACATACAGACAAAAAATATAAAATTCCAACACCATGGTATGAGTGAGGTCAATATGTGTGATTATTGTGTGCATGCATAGGAGACCCTTAACATAGACTTGATGGGGAAGGGGACATAGGATGGAGATGAGATCGTGGAACTGAGAGTTCTTTCAGAAGAAATGATATTTGCTGAGACTTACAAATTGAGTAGGATTGATTCTGATAAATGTGGAGATTAAAGAGACACAAACAGGGAGAACAGTATGAACTAATTCAGGGTTTTAAAAAAGAGAGGTGACATAACAACACATTTTTGAAGAATCTCTTTGTATCATAGAGAGAGATTAGATCGATAGTGCTCTCTGTAAATGCCTCCTACCTGTTCTCCTAGGTTTCTCATTTGCTCCCCTTCAACCAGCTTTGGCATTCATCTCAGTGCCTCCTTTTGGCCAGACTCTCACTTAGGTACTTTTTCTATGTGCTATTGTATTAAGCATGCCATTTTATTCTGATGCTTTGACATCTGGGGTTTTGCTGACCCTGAGAGGTACCCAGTTCTTCAAGATCTTAAGAAATTCACCTTTCATATTCAAATCAACCAATCCAGAGTCCACACCCCAACCACCTTCTTTATCCAGATCTTTCATGCACTAGGCTAATACCCTATGGCCATAATGACCGGGACCAGTACAGCTAAAGATTTCCTGTGCCTCAGTGCCTGCTGAAATTATTCATACTAGCCAATCCCAACCCTGCTTACCCTGCCTTAACCATTCCGTTCCACCAAAACAACAATAAAAGCTCTTGCCCACATGTTTCCCTCACTCCCCTCTACTGCCTGGCTAATCCTGGTGAGTCCCCATATAGCACACGCTCCTCTTGGGGACTGTGAGTAACAAACTATCTTTTCAATGACGGTCTCCCCTGATCTGTTGGCCCCACCATACATGAATAAAAATGAAACCTACATTTAAAACAGTTACCTAATTTAACTTTTACAACTTCCCTATAGGATGGGGTTCATTATCTCCATTTTTTGAGATAACATATCTGAGACCCAACCATCTCAAAGCCCTCCTTTTTATTTAAGCCAATATAATGTAGTGGGAAGAATGAAATATTCCTAGTAAAATAGATTGGCCAGATACAAATCCCATCTGGTATAAGTCTAGCAGTAATAAGCAACCTCAAAAATATCAGTTGCTCTATACATAAGAGTTTATTATTTATTCTCACAAACCTTCTGCAAGTCTAGATACTCTCCAGGGTGGCTTATTTCCCAGCAGTGAATCATGGACCCTTCTATTTTCTGACTCCATCATCTCAACACATGGCTTCCAGGGCCTCCAAGACAGGCAAAGAGAGAGCAGAAAGAATTCACAACTGATCATGAATATCATAGTCTGGAGGTGACACATGTTACATCCGCCCACAAGCCATTGACCAGAACTCATCAAATAACCCAACTAAAAGTAAGTCATTAAAGTAAAATGGAGTACATGGATTTTTGGTGAGTTTTACTGCCTGTGACATGAAGTTCCACCACTCTTGAGTGTGGGCAATATTCTTACCTTCCGTCAGCATGTTATGGTGTCCCAAGTGCAGAGATCAATAGCTATGCCATTTTAAATATGGATACAATCAGAGCTTAATATGTCATTCCCTTTGTAGCCCCTCAAATGCTCTAACATAGTCTCATTGGTTCAGTAATCTCTTTACTTACTATGCTTACAACATAAATAACTAAAATTAAAATCTACTTCATTCTCATTATCACTTTCAACTTTAGTTTTTGGCTTCTTCTATAATTTTATTTGAGGTTGTTTTGGTTTTTTAAATAATTTATATTCTGGGATCAGAATGACACACAGAAAACTGTCTCAATATTCAAATAGATCTGAAGAAAAATGAAATCTTTTCTGGATACCACAAAGATTATATTAATCTACCTTTTCTTTCTTTAACTACTCTGTTTCTCTTTTTATCAGCTACCTTTTTCTAGTCCATTAGTACTGTTTCTCTGTATGTTTCTAAAAATCCCCAAATAAATTATCTAATTGATTTAGTTGATCATTTTCCAACTGTAGCACCTCTTTGGGAGAAAATTGTCATACAAGGCCCCTTCATAGGTCATGACTCAGTCTATATATGGTTGCTTTGGTCAGGCACATAGTTCTAATACAATCTGTCACAGCCAGAGTTGCTAAAGGTCATATGACACTGGGTGCTTTATAACACTTCTGACAGCTTAGCTGAGAAGATAATTTTGAGTGAGGCAAAGTCTCACAGTTTCATTCATTCCTCTCTAAAATAGCATTGTGAAGATTTTTTTTTTCATTAAAAAAAAAAACAGAACTACATTTGTTATTTTCAGCTTACTGTTGGCTTAGTATTCTAGAGAGTAGGAAAATATTGAACCATAGGGTTAGCCACCCATGGCATAGCTAACACATGAGTGCTTCAAGACAAAGAAAAAAATGGGACGGACACATCCCCTAGTCATTCTATCTCTGTCGTGCCTAGAATTTTTTTAATGGTACGACAGGCTTCTACAGATTTTCACTGTTTGTTGTAGTATTGGATTGTGTTAATTTACATTTTGAATTGTTATAGAAATGGTACAGTTACCATGACAAAAATGCAAACTGAGTTGTTCTCTTAAACATATAGGTCACCCAGTGAGCACAACCGAAAACTACGATAATTATAAATTTAAGCAAGAAGAGAAAACAGATCAATTTTGAGCAAAGGGCATGACTAATCTATAAGTAACCTTTATACTATGAAGAATTATGTAAAATATTAAAAGATTTTTTAAAGGGTAAAAAAGAATTGAAACAAAAACTAAAATATATCTCATATATTCAGTTTTCCATAAACATAAGGAAGACACATTAAAGAAGAAGACTCATCATCAGTTAATTGGTAAACATATTTACCTCTGACACTTCAGCACAGTGTTAGTTGTGATTTGGGGAGGGGATATTAAAAGCAACCTGTGTCCATCGATGGGAGAGTAAATATGTCATACGTGCTGGATGCACAATATGGAGCATCATGTGGCAATTAGAAACAACAGATGAGATGTGGTCGTAGCAACATGAATGGATGGAAGGAAGGAAGGAAGGAAGTAAGTAAGTAAGTAAGTAAGTAAGGAAGGAAGGAAGGAAGGAAGGAAGAAAGAAAGAAAGAAAGAAAGAAAGAAAGAAAGAAAGAAAGAAAGAAAGAAAGAAAGAAAGAAAGAAAGAAAGAAAGAAAGAAAGAGAAAGAAAAAGATATACTTCAGGTGATGTCATTTACATGAATTAAAAATACGTCTATACAAAACAATAAAACACAATATGAAACAAAAAGTTGCATGTCAAAGTAGTTGCCTATGATAATGGTACTAACATCTTTCAATTAAATATCCGGGGGGCATAAAAATTTGCTGAGTCACATTCAGACTATCCCATGTACCATTTTCAATGGCCGGTACCATGGAAGGTAAGATTCCTAAACTAAGGTTCTAGGACTCCTTCCATTCTGGCAGCCTCTGCTCTGAGGGCGAATGGGTTGGGTAGAGATAAAAAGGGAATACAATTGAAACAAACAAGAGATAATCTCTGTACTGGATTAATGCTAACTTGTCTGTAGGGAACTAAGGAGTATGATTAAATAGCATCTGAGATGAGAGAGAGGGAGAGAGGAAGAGAAAAAAAGAGAGAGAGTGAGAGAGATAGCACTTTCTGGTCATGACAACATGTTTAACTAGACTATATTCTCAGTTTATGTGGGGTTTTTTGATTTGTCCATAATAATAGCCCAGCCGACCATCAGCTGTTCAAGAAAATGTCGACCCAAACACCTAGGAAAAATATTACAGTTAAGAATCAAGCCTTAGCAGCCTTTCAATTAGTTGCTTAACCTCCAGCACAAATCAATCGAAAAGCAGTAGACTCGAAACTCCATAGCTATGTGGATTAATCATCAACAGTACATCCATCACTTGGTTCGGTTTGGGATTTTGCGAGCCACAAATATTATGTTCCAACAAGTAGGATGTGACAAGTAAGCAGGAAAATAAAAGGCAGTCATGGTACTGAGTATTACAGGTGATCAAAAGTCAAGTCCCAAACCTTTACACAATTGAAATTGATTGGAGAGTATTCACTTTGATAAAGTTTCAGGGCACTAGGTGCCAGTGAGCAACTTTTCTACAATAGCTAAGGCAAAGTTAGAAGGACCTAAGTAATAGGAAATAGCCAAGACTGATTTGGAAGCTTCCAATCACATGAGGATTGTGACCAGGTGGGGAATTGGCTTATGAAGGCCGTCTCTACATGACATGATTTATCAAGAGGCCAACAAACTCGCTAACACAATTTTACACAATAGCACGCTGGACAAGTTACATGGTTTTCCAGAGGAGATACATACAGGGTGAGAAATAGAAACAAGATTTTATGATTTAGGAAACAAATCACAGCCTTCCTGCAGTCTCATGTTTAACATTTAATCTCTAAATTATTACAACCAGAGAAACCAGCATTTTCATTCCTGCAGAATGAGCGACACATTATTTAATGTTCCTCTCCCCTCCTGGGAATGTACTTTTCCCAAGAGCCCAATCAAAGGAGGCTTGTCTGGTCATATCTCTGGAAAGAGAACATTGACTATGCCAGTTTTGATTTGTGCTACCTTCCTACAGTGAAGCTAGAAAAATTATGAAAAAAAAAATTTAGAAGTGAAACAAAGACTATGCCTCAATATAGTCTCAATGAAATAATTCTGTTTTGGCAACATTCTTTCTTCTCCTATGGCCAGAGGTGATATTCAACATATAAAACAACCAGTGTGCCGCAGGCACGATTAATCAAACTGCCTAAAAAATCAACTGCAGTCATATTGACACCCACTGGTCCAGCACAGCCTAAAGCCCTACTGGGGTAACCTCCATATACTAGAGATCATTTTTCTACTTTGCATTAGGTAAGTCCAAAAAGGTACTTTCATTTGCCAGAATTATCTCAAAAATGTGCTGAAGGTCCCTATTGTAGTCTCTATTGTAGTTTCATATTACAGAGATTACCAAGCCTCTGCCTACCATTCAACATCCCACTCAGACTCAACATGCACAATGCCCACGCACTTTCTCACATGACATAAACCGGACTCATCACACTTATGAACCTTCATTCCACTGATGGCAGAAGCAAAAGCTAGATCATCATACTTTAAAGTAACTTAGACCTTCTTCTTTTCAACGTTAATCTCTTTGGACAGTTCAATTCCAGGTTTTCCCTAACAACCTTCTCCTACCCTTAAGGGGCTTATGAATTGTCTTGGCATAGAGAAAGGACGTCAGGCTCTTGCTTGGGATCTGAGCGGCAATGAGCCTTTCACTGCCCCGAAGTGCGCTATGCTGACATCTTTTGTCTGATTCCTTTGCATGAAGGAGGTGGCTTTCGGGTAGCTCCGTCTTCTCGGCCCATAGCCTCAAGCTTTCACTTCAGCAATAACATATACAGCTGACATTCTGAGATTTAGCCACATCTACAACTGGCCCCTGCTTTGGGCTAGCCAACCCATAGTTTCCAATTTAAGCCATGGCAGTCTTCTAGAAAACCTGCTGTTTTCTAATCTTCGAGAATCTCAGGAATTTTCCTGGCTCTCCTTTCTGGATTTGAAGGAGACGTGGGGCTGGGCTAGCGCAGGCCTGGCCATTTTCTACACCTAACACTAGAACTTCTGCTCCACTAAGGATATCCCTTTTGAGGCAATTATCTCCATCCAGAGTTCTAGGCAAGATGTGAGAATCAAGTTCCCTCTCGTCAATGGTTTCTAAAATTGTCCAGAGTCTCAGTCCCACCCAGGCCCAGGAACCAGGGCCTACTCAGGTCTCAGGCATTTTGCTATCCTCTCACTCTTTCCCTCCAGGCCCCTCCCCACCAGTTTTCTTCTTTCCAGTATATTGGAAAATTATCTTTGTGTTACACTTTTCATATTCTGTATTCTGTGGCTTATAGTAAATCTTTCTTCCTTCAGTCATCTAACTTCTTAATATTTTAAGAGAACAGTTAATATTTAAATCAAAGCTTCTGATTTCTCTTTCAACAGACCTACAACATATTGCAAATGAATGCCTTGGCTTTTCAAAACCATTGTCTCTGAAATTAGCTTCGAGATATGTTTTGGAATTCAAAAACTGAACATTGTCTCCTTTGTTCTTGGTTGGGTTCTGCCCTCCTCCTAAAGTAATGGATGTCATGACTCAATGAGCGGGACTACAGAGCCAATGAACTAATGAGAATTAAAAATACAGAAGATAAAGTTTCAAAATCATGCCTTCTCAGCCCCAATTTTTAAAGAAGAAATTAATTCCAAAAGATTGGTTAACAAAATGGCATTAGGTGCATCTGTTGTCTAATGTACTTCCGCTATCCTGTGACTGAGAGTAAGTCGCAGGAAGGTAAAAGCAGAAACGTTCACAAACAGGTGAGGTTGTATCATCACCCTGACTCACAGGGTGAGCGAATGTTCCAAATTCAACAAAAAGAAGGCTTTGTCACTGTCTGCAATAAGCAAGGTTGTTCTGGAGAGAGGTGAGGGGAAGGACAACTGGGAAGTCTGACATAAATGAGAGACGTCATCAAAAAAAAAAAAAAACCAGCTCCTCTATGACTGTCCATGCACTGAGCATCTAAAATTGCTTAGTTATAATTTTCAATATCAACCTTAGATATTAAGAACCGTAAGAACCATTGCTCTATTTCTCCACATTAATGAAGTGCTTTCTTATCTGTTACCTTATTGGATTCTCTTTGTGAAAGTTATAGGAACCCACTTCCACTTGAAGAACGTGAAGTACACTGACTTTCTTAAGCTGAACAGTAGTAGTGATAGGAAGCAAATTCAGACCTCCACGCTCCACACCAGAAGGCTATTTACAGCTTTCATCCTCAAAAGCATTGCTCCTTAATTTTCTTCTTTTCTTAAAATCACTCCTAATTTTTATCCTATGTTTTATGATTATTTGCTTATGTTGTTTATTCTTTCCCAATATAAATGGACTGCAATTACATTAATTCATGCAGGATCCTCCTGGCATTGTGTATGACATGGCTTGTTTACCCTGAATAGCAAGTCATAAAGTTAGCCAACTTTTATGTTGGATCCATCCTCTGAAAACATTTCTAATTTTAAAAAAGTTTGCACTCTTTATGAGATGCCTCATAATGTCTGCCAATTTATTAGCCATTGTTTATTCCCTAAAGACGATTTCTCCTTTGTCATTTTTCCAACTCCCACTCAAAATATCTAATGTCTCAAGGCTTCCATCATCCAGGTCATTCCACGTAAAACACTTCTTTTCAAAAAATGCCATATGTATGGATTAGATCTCACCACCTATCTTAGAAAAATATCATGTCAGCTATTTTAATTTAGCAAATTGAAAGTAACATATCTATAATAATTAAGTTCTGCTACATAATAACCCCAAAACGTAAGGATTAGCTCACAATTCTGTAGGTCAACAATTTGAGCTGTGCATAGCTGGGCAGTTCTAGTCTTGGCTGGGTTCGATCAATGCACCTGTGGTCAGCTGCCAGGTCAGCTGGGAACCAGTTGATCTAGGATGACCTCAGTTGGAATAGCTGCCTAGACTTGTTTACAAAATCTTTGAGTAAAGTTTCAATAGAGCAAAGAGAAGATACGGGCTTGGAACTGGCACACCATCATTTCTGTCACATTCCACTGGCCAAAGCAAATGCTAAGGCCGGGCAACATACAAAGATTGAGTAAAAAGATTCTATCTCTTGATGGCAGATGCTATAAAATCACATTGCAAGAACAAAGTGATTTTTGTATCAATCTACCAAAGGGTGTATGGTTAAAATTGGTCAAACAATAAACTTTATTAAGTTTATGACCTTACTACATGACCTAATTGGCTAGGTTCCCTTATATGAATATACATTTAACCATTCCCCAATCATCGTATTTATTTGACAAAAGGAAACAATTATTTAATTAAAATGAATTTAATTCCATTAAGTTTGCCAAACACTACTCAGGTATCTAATGGTAGGCACTAAGTTAGTCGTGAAACTATACAAGCAAATGAGAAAATCAACATTAAGAAGCCTTCAGTCTAGTAGAGGAAACAAATAGGTAAATACATGCAATGATAGATATAAAGGGCACTATGGGTTTACTAAGGAAGAGTACATTACTATGAGAAATTTTCCTGGAGAAGGTTATGGAATGTCAGGTATCAGAAAATTCCAGAAGGATGAAAATGATTATATTCTATGTGACTGGACAGATAACACTGAATCCATAGCTCCCAGCCTTGTCAGAAGGTCAAGAAATTACTTCACTGACAAACCTGGGTTACCATGAATAACATGTTCAATATCAGTGCCTATCAGTAAGGTAGAATTAATTGGTTCAGCCCACCAATCCCCTTCTATTACCTGCCATGTAATGATCCTGTAAACCTTTGTTCTCTGCCAAAATATCAGATAGTCAACATTGTTTTCTCTCTCCCCAGCACTTTTCACACTTGAAATGTGCTTAACAGCCATGCTTCTCTATTTTTAGCATTTAAAATCCTAAGGCTATTTAATTCTCAATACTGAGATGTGACTTCCACTTCAGTTGCCCCAGCGGTTAAATAGTCATCCTATTTTTGAAGTCCAATACCAGTCATACATTCATTCATACAATAATGATTTATCAAGGACTGGCTCCGTCCTGGAACTACTATATAATGGTAAACAAGATAATTACAGCCTCTATCCTCATGACTCTTATAATATGTAAGGAGAGACTGATATTAAAGCAGGAATTACACAAGTGATTTTCAATGTTTACATATCCTATAAAAAAACATACAAAGTGGTATGAGAGCAAAACAAGAAACACTTTAATTAGTCACCTGACAGATGAGCAGAAATTGACCCAGAAGGGAATTGGAGGGATCCAGGGGATGTGTCCTAAGCTAAGGACACAGTGTCTGCCAGGACTGGGTATGAAGGAGCCTGGCATATTGGAGAAGCAGAAAGGTGGTCAGTGTGGCTGGAGCTGAATAAAGAGGAGAATGGCAGGTGATGGGGCTGGAGGTTGCAGAAAATGCCAGTCTGCAGGAAAGGAATCCACCACTCCACAGAAAGCTGCTTTTCCCAAACCCATGCCAAAGTTAGAATGAATGTGACTTCAAAATTAACCCAAACTCAACAATTTTCTATTTTGTTTACAGTTTATCATTTAAAGAGTATCTAACTTCTTAATCCACAGGTTCACCTTCAATTCTGACTAATCCGAGTTTCTTGAATATTTTTCTCAAAACAAAGCAGAGTTAACTTCGATCCAACCAGTTAGGAACTAAGTTGAGTTACTAGGGTATAAAATGTTTTACAGGATTCCAGGGACTGAAACATCTCCCAGGGCACAGAATAAAGCGTGGTAGAGAAACACATCTAGAATCTGGTTCACTCAGCTTTCTCTCTTTTGGAGGATGTTCAAGCTAAAAATTATGCCCCACCTCCTTACCCTTAGACTCTTTCAAGAGTTTAGGCTGACCCCAGGTATTGTAGAGATTTTCCCAGTCCCTTTTTCTGTTTTACTCTCCAAAGTCTTTCTTTACCGTTAGTATTCTGTTTTAAATTCTTTTGAAATTAGAACTAGGAGCAAATGTACTTCATATGCAAATACTTGGCTGTTTCTATGTGCAAAATGTAGTTGAAAAACAAAGTTAAAAAAAAAGGAAATCTTAAAAACACAAAAATTGTGCACACATTGGTGGAGAATGTGTTGTGACTGTGAGTTTGAGGATGCTAGGAAGTTGCCGACGGATCGCAAATCTGGAAGGGAGAAGGGAGATTAAACTACTTATTTCTCTGAGGCTTATTTGAATAGACTGAGATTCCCCCCTCCTCTTTTCTTTCTATATTCTATTTAGCTGAAGAATTAACATGCAACCATTTTCCTTTGCTCCCATCTCTCCTATGCTGTCCCTTCCCCAAACCAGCGGTACAGTCGCTCTATTTTAGACTCATGGCCATTACAAGTTTTCCCATCATAACACACAACTTAACTCTTTACAGAATTCGGCATCGTTTTTCCTATACCTACTCAGCATGTGTTACGTTGGTCCACCCCGTTCAATTCACCTGAGCTGAAAGAAAGACTATGTAAAATTTGAGATCGATAGTTTCTGAATCACTCCTTTTCCCAGAAGTTACTTTACCCAGGAGTATGAGGTCATTTGACATCAGTCTTCAGGGTTGAAAACGTAATGTCAAATTAAAACTCTTCATATTTTAAGAGCTCAGTTCCTACCATGGGTTCTATTATCTCAAAAACTTCAGCTAAAAATTTCCTGGAAGTGACTGAGTTTTCTCAGTCCCCTGGGAAGCTACTGTAAATGACTTTTCATAATGCGTATTCTGAGTCGCCAAATTCACTTTTTGCAACCAAGGTGTTATACGCTTAAATGCATGCCATGGGCATTCAAATTGAAAGAACGAATGAAAATTCTAAAGGGAAAGTTTTCAAATGAATAAAGAAACAGAGAAAGCTTAACTTCAAGAGCTAATAAAGTGAAAACAAAGCTTAGAGTTCTAATCTCACCATAAATAGTAGGACCCTAAGCAAGCTACTCTGGTTTCCCATTCATTCTATAGCAGGGACTTCATGACATTTTTTCAGAGATGAAATTTATTAACACATGTAATTGATCTCTTAGCTTTAGCGTTCCTAGTATCTAACTAACCAGCACAGTAAGATGGGGAGTAACTCATGTTCTGTTTTTCAAATGAACTAATGGAGATTCATTGATTTATGCAGTCAATTATAAATGTGGGCAACAGCCAAATAGGCAAGTTACTTGAAAAAAAAAAAATTCCTCAGGTCACTGTAACAGCAATTAGCAAGTATTGTGGGGAGAAGGAGGGGAAGAGGAAAAAGGAGGAGGAAAAAGGCCTGATGAGGCAAATTGCCTTTAATTAGCCTTAAACATTTTCTCCTCTTCTTTTGATGCCATAAGACCCCCTGCAGTTCCAAAATAAAATAAGCCTGAGTTTTGTTTTTGCTCTTTTAAATAGGAACATAATAGCCACTGTGGAAACATGTTCTTAATCAAAGGTATTAAACTCCTGACTGCTCTCCTTCATTCGAAATTGCCTGGGTTTGTTATTATCAAGGGGAAGAGAAGTCTACTCACCATTTAGCTCCCTTCTTAGTAAATTAAAATATTAATTACAAAATATGTTATTTTTATCTTACATCTTAAGCTATCATTTACTGTGTCTGGGAAAAAAAAAAAGAGGACTCATTTTGTTCTGAAGTAATTTGAAGTAATTTTCCTAACAAAGCATCTATAGTTACTTTCTAGTTCCTGGAAATCAAATCAGTACATGAAATGCGGCATTTTGAGAGCCATCTAAATAAATTAGATAGCAACTTCATTTTTTTTTTTTTTTTTTGTCTTAGAGATAAGTATATAATTACAGTTGCCATGTCCATGCTTGGAGGACATGCAACCACTCAGACAAGGCCCTTTGCAGCAGTCAGTGCCAGGGAGGGCTTGAGAGGAATAAAAGAATGTTTCCTTTTCATTTCCACTGAACAATGTAGTAACCGATCTTATGCCCACAGACACAAATGTTCAATCTCTGGGAAAGAGGCAAATAAAGTCACAGAATAGACATTAGAGGCAACTAAACTCTCATGTCTGTCTCTTCAAAGACTTAAGTTACTGGCAAGATATTGAGGTGACAGATGATAGTCTTAAGAAAACACAAGCCAATGGCCAGCAAACCCAGGAAGCATATGCAGATTACCTGGTCCTGCGGTGCCTGAACTTATTACAAAGTAAACCAACCTGGGGGGTCTCTTTTACAGGTGAGAGTTACATATAGCAATCGTGCACTGGGGGAGGGGATATTTCGAGATGGTCTAAAAGCCACCAACATCCTTGCAAAATATTTTCTCCTTTTCCTACTACTTGCACAGTTCCTGAAATTAGATTTTTTTTCCCCCTTGCATTTGGGACGATATCCAGTGTAAGTGGTTACAATTTAATTTCTGAAACAGCTAGAGAGATAAGACTTTACAGGTGATACCATTTATTAAATGCCCACTATGTACTTCACATACATTATTTTATTGAATCATTATAATAATCTTATGATGTAGACAGTTTTTATAGCACCACATTACTCAACTGAAAACTTAAGCTTAGAAAGATTAAGTAACTTAAACAATTGGCAAGTGATACAGGGAAGAGCCAATTCCAGGTGTCTGATTATAAAACCCTTGCTCTTACTATACCTGTTGGCTTCTATCTGATAATATGTGTTAGAGTATGAGGAACAGAGTGCTAGGGCATTGAAAACAGAGAGAGTTCAAAGAAGGGAGGTGAAGGAGCATCAGAGAGAAGGGAGAATCAGCTCTAGATGTGCTGATTCATGGAAGGAAGAAATCACCTTTGCCAGACTGCCAGATGGAAGTATTAATGCTTGGCCTGCTCATCCCGTCTACTAAACATCATCCAAACCAGCTTTCTTTGCACAGCTTTGTGCACATGTCCCACTGAATTGCACAAAATCCACAGTCCCTTTGGGTGAGCAAAGCAATATTAATCCTTTCACAAACACTTTTCTGTGTCCTTGGTGAATGTTACTCATATGCCTCTCCTTTCTGAAAGGGACAGGCTCACTGGGGTAACACATCGAAGATACTAGGAGGAAGGACAGTGAAGGAGAGTGAAGGGTAGCGGAGCAAGTCTTGCCTCCACTGCCCATCTGTGTAGCTATGGGCAAGTGACTTCTCTGTGCTTCAGATTCCTCATCACAAACACGGAGTCAATAATGGTGCCTCCTTCACAGGGTTACTGTGACTAGCAGATAGAAAATGTCAAATAGATGTTAGCTATTGATTGTAGTAAGTAATAAACCATCAATTGATTTAACCAGGTAGCATAGCATTTCTCAAAGGTGTGCTGTAAAACAATTCCTGAGCCAAATGAGTTTGAAAAACATAGACTATTTGACCTGCTGTTGCAAATGAAAAACATAACAGTGTATAGAAGACTCTCTCCAAACTGCAGTCAAAAAATCTATTTTACTATGTTTAACATGTTCATTCTATGAGGGATCACCTGAGGGATTTGTATTCCAAAGAATTCCCTATGGAAATATGAAATAGGACAAAGTAATATGAACACAAGTGCATTTAACTACACTGGTTCTACAGTACCTGTTACAGATTCATACTTTGTTAAACCAAAACCTATTTATTGTATAAAGAAAACTGAGCTGGCCACTGAGAAGAACAATCTTGAACAAATTGCTCATTTCTTAAGTCTAGTTTCTACATCCATGTTTATGAGTCTTATTCATCTCAGAGCTCAAAACTTTGTTGGTGCCCAGAATATTTGTAGAATGAAAGAATGAAGGCTCAGCTTGGAACTAGAGAGCACAAAATGGTGGATCCAGTGAAAACTTATCACCAACTCAATTCCTTTTCATAAACTTTTGCTCAGTCAATGCAAATCCTTCTGGAAGCAGACACTAAAAGTGCATTAGGAGTGTAAGAGGTTAAGTGGGAAGTATTGCCTTTGAAAGAAAAGAGTGGTGGGAGGATTGAGCAGGGAGAGTCTCAGACCACAATGCATATCTGATACTCAGCCAGCCTAATGGGGCACTCCAGAGCAAAGACTGCCTTTTAGAAGCATCCTGCAAACATCAGAAATAGTAAAGCCCTAGTTCCCAAACTGTGTTCTATTGTCGGCTGGGGACTGCCCAGAAGAGTGTGCATTGGTTCAAATACTGCCACAGAAGCAGTTCCCTAAAATAGAATATCAGCTAACTCTTCACTCACAGCTGAATGGGAAGTTAGTTTGTTTTTGTTTGTTTGTTTGTTTGTTTTCTAAGCAAGATCCAACAGTGCACCTGTAGTTGTCACAGTGAGCCTCTTCTGTATGCCTAACTCAGTATGTTCAGATATAAACAATGCTTAAGTTTTACACTAGACTGTAGCATAATAGAAAAATAAACCTTTTGTTTAAATTAGTCTAGTAAAGCAGTAAGTAGATAGTTCTCTTAGAAAAGACAAATTGACTATGGGGTGATTAATAATTTGTGCTATGGACAAAGGAGGAGACGGTAGGTTTGCAGACACATGTATTTGCCATCCCTGATCTACTCCATCCCCTCTGCCAACTCAAATCTCCCTCAAAGTACAGCTGAAGTATTATATTTTCCATAATTTTCTTGAATGTCATTAAGTCCTCACTTAACGTTGTAGATAGGTTCTTGGAAACAGAAACTTTAAGGTAAACAACATGTAACGAAACCAATTTTACCATTGGCTAATTGATATAATCAAGAGTTAAGTTCCTATGGCATAGTTCTGGTCACAAAAACAACACAAACCCAAATACTTCTAATACTAGCCACTGAGATAAATGCGAGCTATACATACATTTAAGAAAGATTAATAAACACAAGAAAGATAATTTTTTCCCAACCATTTATTACAGTTAAGGGTCACGAGTGGCCGGAACCTCTCCCGGAAACTCAGGGCCCTTCCCTCGCAGGCCACATTCACACCTCACCCGCATTCACTCAGATCAGGACAATGTAGACACACAAATTCACCTCATGTGCACACCTTTGGGGATGTGGGAGGAAACTAGAGTCCCTGGAGAAAACAGACGTGGGGCAAACGTGCTAACTCCACACAGACAGTGGCTCCAGCTGGAAATCAATGACTTTTTTTCTCATCAACACTATAACAAAACAACATTGAACAAAATGATGTCATTCAAGAATTTGCTGTACTTCTATCCATTTAATGTCATCAGAACCAGCTACAGCATGTATGACCTTCTTAAAATTTATCACAGAATTTACATTTCCTATATTATTATTCTACAGTTGTTTCTTTCTCTTATAGCTAGTCTTAATAAACAAACTATAAATTTGGCATCAGGGAAAATGTCTCATATTTTCACACTCTTGTTTTTTTTTGAGTAACCCGACATTGCTTAACACACTGTAGAGAAATTAGTAATTGGTCAATGTCTGCATCGGAATATATGGTAGATTGACTAGACTCATGGTTTCAGAGGGAATCAAAACTTGTTGCAGGAATCCGAGTGTATTATTTATTTCCTTCAGCATTAAACCTCCAAAAGAAAGGAATGAGCATCGTTCTCAGTTGGGATGTGTGTATAATCGTAAGTGTTGTTGCATATATTTCTTTTATTGGCCTTAGTACCCCATGGCAGCTTATGAGGTGTCTAAGAGGGAAACTGGAGGCTTTAGGGACATTTCTATAATCCTTATCGGTACCATCCCACTACCCTCTGAAATGTCTAACTTTAATTTTATAACTTAACATAAAGTTCTCCTCAAGCACAACTTCAAGTATCCTGCCTACCAGTACCCATTCTAACAATGCTACCACCACTGAGTCTCACAAACAAAAATTCTGGAGTTGCTTCTGCTACTTTCCTCTGAAATTCATGCAGATAATAGAGTGTAGTCTCAAATTCTATTTTCTCTGTCAAAATCCTCCAGGGACTGGCGTAGTCAACTCTAGTTCCCTTAAATTCACCAATTCTGTTATTTCCGTTTCCTTCCAGCCTCTCTCCGAGGATCAGCTTTCCACTTAACTCTTTATAGAAAGAAACAAAATGGATCAGAAAAAAAAAAAAAAAGTTGGGATGAATCCTATTATTTTTTTTCCTATTAAGTGGTTTGCCTTCTATACATCTGGCCTTATATACCAGAGGGAAAAAAGGACATTCGCTTCTAAATTTACTGAATTTATTTTTATTCATTTAAAGTAGTTTACCTTTAAAAAAAAAAAAATTAGCTAACATTACCAGTTTGCCAGTTCATAATATTCACAACATTTAAAGTAAATAATAGCTTTTCAGGAAAATCTCTTTAAACCCCATCCTAAAAATTAGTCCTCATCACATCCCATATATTTACAGGGTCACAATTGCCATCCTTACTTTTAAGCTCACTTAAAAGAGCCGCAGAAGGTAAGTGATTTGCTGAAGGTCGCAGTTAATCCCGGGTGAGTCAGGAATAGAAGCCAGCTGTTTGGACTAGCTGCCCCATGCTCTAATCACCTCAACAACATCCATTCTCACACACCTCTTTATTACAGAGACACTTGTCCCGGAATCCAGTCTAATTCATCTTCTAAAAAGGAGCTGTGGACACAAACCACCCCCTCTCACTTCTCAAATTTGATTCCATCTCATTGCTAAGTCTTCTTACCAAAGCCAAGTATAGCCATTCATTTTCAGATCAAATAATCTGTTCAATAAACTAAATGGCTGTTTTTCTTATTTAATATGAAATATCACTGTAAATGGTAAACATTTTGCAAAATCACAAGTGTGGAAATTTTTACCCCCTAATTTATACTTCATTGCTGTGAGTTCAGTGAGTACTCTCTATGTGCTAACTTTTAGGAATACAAAACGCAGTCCTTGGCTTCAAGAAGTTTACCTTTTATTGTGGAAGACAAACAATTTAGCAGACAAGACAGTATGTAAATCCCATTATGGGGGAAAATACCAAATGTTAAAGTTCACAGAAAGGGTATTTCATCTCGGCTTGGTGAATCACAAAGACTGCTTAGAAGCTGAGTTTTCAGAAAAAAATACTATCCAGGTGTTATAGGTTGAATTATATCCCGCTAAAATTATAGATAGATAGATAGATAGATAGATAGATAGATAGATAGATAGATAGATAGATATAGATAGATAGATAGATAAATGATAGACAGATAGATACATAGATACATAGATACATAGATGATAGAGAGATATTAAAGTTCTAACTCCCAATACCTCAAAATTTGAACTTATTTGGTAATAAAGTCTTTACAGAGATAATCAAGTTAAAATGAGGTCATTAAGGTGGATGCTTATCCAGTGTGACTGATATCCTTATAAAAATGGAAAATTTTGGCACGGAGACAGACTGACAGTGAGGGAAGATGACATAAAGACACACCAAAAGAACACCATGTGAAGGTAGAGAATTGGAGTGATGCATCTATAACCAAGGGACACCAAAGATTGCC
Organism: Pteropus vampyrus; assembly: GCF_000151845.1. Classification (NCBI taxonomy): domain Eukaryota; kingdom Metazoa; phylum Chordata; class Mammalia; order Chiroptera; family Pteropodidae; genus Pteropus; species Pteropus vampyrus. The sequence continues at coordinate 5,227,163 of NW_011888803.1, read as the reverse complement.
AACAAACCACCAGAAGTGGAGTAGAGGCAGAGAATATTCCTGCAGGTTTCAGAGGAAACAAGGCCCTGCCAAAATATTGATCTCAGAATCTGGCCTCCAGAACTATGAGGCAATACATTTCTGTTTTTTAAAGCCACCCAACTTGCAGTACTTGCAGGACAAAAAGAAAACAAAGGCGCATTCTAGGTAAGAAAAATGGAGAGGCAAATGCCTGGACATAAAACATTTCCCATGGCTGGTTTCAGTTCAGTGGAGACTCGCTGAGAGTGGAGACAGGTTGCCTCTGGGAGGTGGAATGTGACAGGAATCAGGGACCAGCTCTTGAGTACTCTGTATAAATATTTAGTCTACCCTTTGCTGTCATGGAACCTATGGACTCCAGAGTGTTTCTGCTATGGAAGGAAAAGTTTCTGGATATTGTATATTCTGCACATCTGCCGATAGCTTTAAAACCTGCATTTCCTCTCCAGTCAGCAGCTTGAAGCATCAAAGCTTCTGTTTCAGCACCACGTCAAAACTCAGGAAGCTTCCAAGTTCATCCAGACACCCAGCTCTTGCTGAAAGAAGACACTGGGACTCTGGAGAAAAGCAATGAACTGTCTCAAGATTCTCTCTGAAAATAAATATCTGATAAGTGGACCTTTATTTGCATCCTGGAATGTCTTTTCCTGTTCCAGGTCTATTGCAGCCAAAAATACAAGACACTATGTCAATTTCATCTAAGGGAGGGCAATAACCCACCGTGGGCCACAGGCAACCCCATTGCCTTCTGCTCTATAAAGAGACATCTGAGGCCATCATCCTGGACCATACAAACATGTGCCTTTGGGAATGGGCTAAAATTAGCAGCTTGATTCTTCTTTGAAATATCCCCACACTAAAGAAGGCATTTTTAGTAGACTTCTCATCAAATCCAGTTTCATGTATTTCCTGCCAGATACTTGAATAGAGAAAAGCTCACATGATCCACCGAATTGAGAAGTGTGGTCAGCGAGGCAAGGCTTCAAAGTGCCACAGCTCAACAGAACTGAGAAAAGGAATGGAAAGGAGGAGACGCCCTTCAGGAAGGTGTGTGAACAGTCAAGGACTTCCTTTTTGCCTTTGATGTGGATGGCTGTCACTTTAATGAGAGGAGCTGCCTTATGGAAACACAACAGAGAAAGTATGCCAATAAAAAATCAAATGCTTGTATTTTACAGTTTGGTAAAGAGTCTGTGTTTAGAGGGAAAGTATCACGTTTCAACTCTTTTATGGAGATTAAAATCCCATTTGAGAGGTTTGAGGCTGGAAGAGAAAGGGGTAGGGGCAGAAAATTGAGTTTTCCTCCTCCTTCTATACACATACTCGGTTTGAATTTTGACAGTTTTTGGTTGTAGTTGGTTTTGTTTGCTTTGCTTCTCTGCACTGAAGCTAAGGAAATTTGAATGAGGATTGATTGCTAGGTGCAGCACCCAATTGTACAACATCCAAATAGTAGAGGGTTTTATTTTAGTATTACATTAAATTTTTGCTCATAGTAATCTGCGTTTATGTGCACTAATACCTGTGAATAAGATTTTTTCTTCCTTCTCATGAGTTTTTGTCCATAATTTAGTGAAAAGCTTACATATCCCACTTTATTGTAACTTAGTGTCAAATCTCCCCCCAAAGTAACAACTGCATCTTAATCATCTTTGAATCTCTAGCTCCACAGAGTAAATATATCATTAATTTTTCCCCCAAATAATGAATAGTCTACATTTTGAACAACCACAAAACTGCAGAGCCAAATTTGCCATGTCGACTCATCATTGCTTGAATTGTACCAAATTCCTGAACGTGATTGCTGAAAACATAAAGAGGCACAGGGATGGCCACCCAGAGAACACTCTTCTGTCACCCATTCCACAGGCATTCCCAGCTTTGGTTCTTCTGCAGGTTTTCCTCATGTAGAACTATTTCTTAGAACACAGAAAATAACTAATTAGGTAAGCAGCTTAGAAGATGTTATTTTAAAATATGGGAGCTGCAACCATACAGTATTCTGTATCATAAAGATGTTTATATATGCAGTTTAATACCGCATTTGTATAAACTATGCATGCTAAACATAATTTTTACTCTTTATTTAAACTTGTTCTTTGCAAAATGCTATAAACTCCTTTATAATTACAGTAGCTTGCCTTATAATAGTTTGTCTTAGGAATTCAAAGCCTTTAATTGGCTTTCTCATCTACCATTTAACACTTTTATCATCTCAGAAGGTGAGAGGCAAGGCATTGTCTTCATTTGCTTGAGGAGAAAAGAAAGCATGAGTCAATGACTAAGTTTAAAAAGCACTGCTCTGGGACCACTGACCACTCTGGGGTGAATACAGCTGATTTCAGCACAAGACTGGCCTATCTTGGCTTTCATTCAAAAAGGATTTTATTAGGGAAGTAGAGTAATACCTCTATTAATGAAAAAGCTATGCTCAAACTGCACACTTTATTGTCAGAATCTTTATGATCAGAGTTCGAAACACTTGAGGCATTAGCGATACATTCCAGTATGTTAGCAGGGGAGCCAATTACGGTTTGATCATTCATCAATACTAACTGAAATAATAACACATGTTTTAGAAAATAAAATGAATATTTAGAGAGTCTTATGCTAAGAGGAGGGGTAAATTTTGGTTTTGGGGAAGTCTGAAAACAGAAAAGTTATCAGATAGGCTTCCAGGTGTTGGAAGAAACACACATAGGAAGTGAATATGTGTGTGTGTGTGTGTGTGTGTGTGTGTGTGTGTGTGTATCTACATACATATTTACATATATATATATATATATATATATATATATATATATATATATATGTATGTATATATATTCCAATATTTCCATCTCGAGACCTACAGCTTCCACTCAGAATCTGGAAATAAGTCACCCAGAAAAAAATGAGAACTAAGCCTTCTCATTTTTTCTCATAAGAGTTAGTAAGTCCAGTTACTCAACAGAGATATTGTGAGACAGTGAAAAGAAGACAGGTTTGGGGGCCAAACAAACCAGAATGAGAATCTCACTAAGTGTGTGAACTTGGCTAAATTACCTCACCCACTGGAATATCATTAAAATAAAAGCAATATTATTTACCTTATCAGATGTTCTGAAGATTTAAGATTATGAAGATCAAGCACTTAACATGGTGCCAGGCTAATACTAAGTGTTCAATAGAAGGGAGCTATTATTTTAGCTAAAATGTTAAATTACATTTACCATCAGTTCAGACTTGTGGAAAATGAGATTCAGTAGTATTCATGCCCAAGAGCAATTTGTCCCCTATTAAAAGAATTTCAAATGTCAGCAAACAAGAGGGGAGAAAGTCCTCTTTTTATGTAGCAGAAAAAGATATATAAAGGGTAAGCGACTGAAAGATTAAAACTACATTAAAACATAATAAATCAATCTATCACCAAGTGTAAGTCATTGATACTAGATTCTTTCCAATGTTTTTATTATTTTACCAGGGAGAAGAAAGGATAGTAAAAGCATGGAAATAGAAGTAGAGGAAGAAAGAAATAACAACCAGAGAAAGGGAACCAAAAAGAAGAGAATGAGCATGCTTAAACTGAGTTTAAATAATTAAAAGATAAATTTAGAAGGAAAAAAATATGAGAGGCAGCAATTGTTTATAACATTATAAAGACCACATTTCAGTTTATTAAGTTTTCCTGATTGAAACAAGCATGATGCTAGATAAAATATAAAAGAATTCTTTTAAATATATTACTAAATAGGCATGATATTAAGGAATCCATGGAACTAAAAACAAAGTAACAGGACCCTGGAGTGAAATGTAGTCCAAATTTAGTCTTTATCCCCAAGTTTCTGCTGAGCTTAGAAATTTTGGGATGCATCCTTAACAGGTGTAGTGTGAGCAACAGACAGGAGATAAAATCAGAGGTGGTTCAAGGTAGAATATCTTGTGGAAGATGCCTGCATTGAATCTCAAAGATCTCTATCTTCAGCACCAGAGTAAACAAAATAAAATAAATATGCCATTATACTAGCAGTTAGCAAAGAAAATTTCTTGCCATCATCTTGGTTCTGGTTGGAGGAAATCAGAAATTTCTCCTGACAGTTTGTAAGTGCAACTGGCTCACATAGAGGTTAGTGATCCAAATTTGTTTTACTTATGTGATCACAAAATAAAAAATGGATAATTTAACTTAATATAGAGTGATCGAGAGCAGTTAGTTCCAACAGGTAACCACCAGAAACAAATATAAATTCTTTCTAAAGGAATTAAGATTCAACCTGGTCCTTGAAGAATAGTACTTAAGGTAAAAGGAAAATAGAGAGAAGGTACCATGATTGAAAATCATGAGAAACAACAAAAATCAAAATAAAATGTAGGCCCACAAGGCTTCAGAAATTGACATTTATATAGAATATAAAATGAATAACGTTGATTTGTTTAAATTAAAATAAAAGCATGAAAATTGACTAGTGAATGATTTATTAGAAAGACTGACAAAGCATATTTCATAAAGAATTAAAATAGAACTTTTATAAATGAAAAATATAATTATTTAAGTTAAAGAACAAATGGATGGATTAAACAAAAGAACAGATAGCATAAAAGAGAGACTTAGTGAACTGGAAGATTAAAAAGAAAACTCAATCCAGAATGCACTCTAGAAGAACCAAGAAATAGGAAATATAGACACAGATTGACAGAAATAAACAAGAGACAATCTAATCAAACTTTCATACAGAATTAATAAAGAAAATAGGAAAGAGGTGATATTCAAAGAGATAATGACTGAGAAATTTCTAGAATTAATGAAGCAATAATTACAACGGATGCAAGAAGCTCAAAAAAATCCCAAACAGGAAATTATAAAGACATCACATCTAGACCAATTAGAATGAAACTATAGGGTGCAAAGTAAAAAGAAAGAATCTAAATGCAGCTAGAGAAAAATAGCAGCTCATACTCAAAGAAACAAGGCAATTAAACTGGTGGCTGACTTCTCTGTATCACCAATAGAAGCCAGAGATAGTGAAATAACTCCAGTGTTTTGAGAGAAAATAACTTATAGAGTAAAGATTTATCAATGTTGAAATGTGGACACAGTCTTTCAGGAACTAGGGAGGAGGGGAGAAAAAGACATTCTTAGGGGGAAAAAAAACCTGACCTTTTTACTACAAGAAGACCGTCGTTAAAAGAAATTGCAAAGGATCTTCTACAGGCAAAAGGAAATGATCCAAAAAGCAAGAAGGAATATTGAACTGGGCATTTCTTTATGTGCCTCTTCAAATTCTCTTGGTCATACCTTTGATTCCAGTCATAGTGGCACCAGCGAATTGTATGCAGACTTTAATCATCTTCACACAGCTGCACCTGACAGCACGGTACATTTCACTTCCTGCCCTGAGAATTCTTACACATGGTCAACTCGGGACTAGCAAGTAATTAATACCTCAAAAGATAACCAGAACTTTTGACCAAAGGGAACTGGGAGCAAATGAACAATACTGGCAACACACATGCGCCCCAACCCCCTCTGCTTTTCTTCCCCAAAGTGGACAGTCTAAGACTAAATTTAATTAGGTTCATCCTACGGTCCTAAAAAAATTGCATAACCAGTCTCCTTCAATAGTCATTTACTAAAAATCCATCTTTATATTGGCTTCCCTATTTCATTCCACCATCCCTCAGTTAACACTCCCAGGAAAGCCACTTACTTAGGAAACTTTGTCTTGGGCTCTTCCCTCTGAGGAGCCCAGGCTAAGACAATACTATCTAAATCAAGGATAATGACTGATTTGCTGAAGGTAGGAGCATCTGGGAACAAGGTAGGTCGAAAATATTTTAAAACAAAGGCGTGTAAGTTGGGAACTAGCTGATAAGGGTTAATCCCTCTGAAAGTCCTTTCATTGCTTGAGCAATGGGTAAAATGTTAAATAACTTTAGGCTTAGTTAAGTATTCATTTTAAAATAGTTATGAAACCACTAAAGGAATAGACATAAATGATACAATTTGTAAAGAAGAAATAGAGGAGAAAGATTATAGGAAAGCAGGAAGGGGTGGGTTGGAAAGTCATCCAATGGCAAATAAGGCAAAAAAAGAGCAGGAGGAAAGTAACAGGTGGATACGAGTCATATGTTTGTGTCCAAACCCACAGAATGTACAACACCAAGAATGAAATGTAATGGGTGATTATAATGTGTCAGTACAGGTTCATCAATTGTAGCAAATGCACCACTCTGATGGGGGATGCTGATAAAAAGGATGCTGTGCATGTGTGGGAATAGAGAGTATATGGGAAACCTTCCTATCTTCCCCTAATTTTTTCTATAAACCTAAAACTGCTCTTTAAAAAAGTAGAACAATTCAAATATGTCAATATAAATTTCCTAAGCTCTCCAAATAAAAGAAATATATGGATTAAAACAAAATCTAGAGATATATTACTTACAAAAGGTACCCCCAAAACATAAAGATACAGATTGTAAACAGTTAATATGAGAAATAAGTAAACCAAGTCTGGAGTAAGCTAAAAAATATCCCCAAAGTCATAGGTTCTGATACTTTTTTCCTGATCCCATTATCCAATTGTTTTCCATTATATCATGCCAGTTCCTGAGTATCAGGGCTACTATCTTTTTCATCGTTATGCAGCTACCATCCAGCACAGCAACAAAGCAATGTCTGCTGAATCCATAAAATCAAAATTGTCCAAGTATACAATTTATTAGAAACATGTTGAGCATTATCAAAAATAGCAACAATATTTCATAGAATTAATTAAGTTTGATTTGTTCTATTATTTCTAACATAATAAATAAGCTTTATTTCTCCGTAAAGGATAAAATCAAGGCATAGATCTACATGTGTGGTCATTTGTAAGGCAAAAGGCATAACCATAAAAGATGGCTTTTATTCATTTATTATATGTATATTTATTCAGGTCATTGTCATAGGGAAGGAACAAACTCTCCTCTACCTCTCAAGGTTCTTATGGCTGATCTAGTGATCAAATAGATATGAGACAGATTAGCGAGAGAAAATAACCAAATTTAATACATACCTATGTATGGGAACACATAAGAGAGTCTCAGGCCTTACATGCAGGAGAGATTCAGAGATAGACAGGGGAATTGAGGAATATGTAAAACATCCTGAGCTATGGATGAGGTAATGAACCTTGGGGGCTTCAAAGGGTCATTGCTGAATGATAAGAACAGAGGTTTGTCCTTCCCTATAGATAAGTCAAAAGAAGTTATCTCAGATAACCTTTCTTGGGCAAGGCCCCTAATTCAAATTCTAAGTGGTTAAAGGGAGAGGGGAGAGCTTCTTCTCAGCCTGTTGCTAAAGTTGTCTTTAGCTCAAAATAATCTACATACCACTGAGGCACATCTTGGGGTGGCTTGTGCTGAACACCACACTGTGTAGACACTAAGTAGGCTCATGGATGCAATGATAAATAACACAGACAAAATCCTAGCCATTTTGGAGACTGCAGAATAGCTGTTATGCTATTAGATTAGTTTAAGCAGTTAAATTTTATTACCTTTAGGAAATTCTTTGACCATGGAATAACATTTCAGCTAATCTTAATTTATTATCTGAATGATCTTGAGCACATCATTTAGTCATGTAGATCATGTGCTGCTCTGAGGCTCAAGTTTCTTATCTGAAAGTCTGAAAATTACTCCAATCTCTTGTTGTGACAATTATCTGAGATGACGTGCCAGGCATAGTGATGTTCAATAAATGCCAGTTCTCTTCGGAACCAAATCGTTACCGCCATGCCCCAATTTAATATGTACCATATCCCATACATAAATATTAAGCATTATGCAGTCCAGGAGTCAGGTTTCAGTAAAAGAGAGCCATCTAGATGCTGCAAGACTGTCGTTTATTAGAAACAGGTTTGTTGAGGTCCAAACAGGAATGTAATGTATGTATATTTATTCATACTTTGTATCTATTACATAGATAATGGACTAGCAACTATGATTTGAATAATCTACTGGCATTCACTTGCAATAACGATCCTATTATATTCTGTATTGTTAGACATATAATTTAAGATATTGCCTTCTACTCCCCAAAAGCATATGATCTAATGAAAACTTATAAAACACTTTTTTGACCATTATCTCCAAGCTCACTCTTCACCTAAGTAGACAGAGAAATGTATTATTGGATATGCTACATAAAGCTAAAGACTCTGAAATTAATAGAGACCTGGTTGCCACAGGATATGACTACACCTAATGGGCTATTAAAAAATGATTAATATATGTCCCGGTAGGCCAGCAAAGAGAAGGGCCATGATTGTACATAAAAATTAGGGATTAATTTGACCTATCACGGCAACAAAAAGAGCTAGTCCAAGTTGCAGAGCACTGACTGTGGGAAGAGGCTAAAAGCATTGGCTTGGCTTTATGAGCTCCTAAAGAACAGTATTTTTCAAAGAAAAAAAGCAGAGTTTACTAGAATAAGCTTTACATTTGTTTGGTCTTGCTGCACTGGCTCAATCTTTCAGTGTTAAATGCTATTTTGCCTTTGATTTGCCATGTCAGTGTGCTGTAAGTCAATTGCATGCGAGGAGCATTAAACAGTGCCTCTGGGAAAAATATTAAACTCCTGAGGATATCGGAATGAAAGATGCTGTGTAATTGTAAGAATTTATTATTAATTATTATTATTCAAACTCTCATTTTCCAGTATTTCCCATTTTAGATGAGTAATATAAAGCCCCATTTCTGCCTTCCAGAACACAAACTAAAGATGCTTGAAATATCATAAAGCTTTGTGTCTTTACTATTCTATATTCGGGGCCACATACGAATAGATTATTTCTTTCTTCTCAGCAGCTATAAGATGAGCCATTAAATTTCTCAGATAGTTAGGATGCCTTAGTTGTTGAATGAAACATTTTTACAATGTAGATTCTTTTTTTATTGTTTCTTTTAAAACACTCCCTCTCTAGCTTCATCTTGAGTATTACTGATTATTTCTTCTTATATTTTATATTGATATATTTTGTACTACCTTATAAATAATGTCAGCCAAATAATGAACATTTCCAGAAGTCAACATGATAGAATAAGTTGTAGAGGTGACAAGAAAAGTGATTATGACATTCGTAAAAATAAAAAACATACTAGTTAAATATTCTGTTTGAAATAAATTACTAAAGATGAATAAATACATTAATTTTTTTACTAACCATTCAGGAAATGGGAGGACCAATCAGAGCTGTTTCAAGCATTAACAAAAAGTCACTTAATTCAAAACTACATTCAATTGCAAAAACATTGCACATAATCGTGAGAAAGGCCCTTTGCGGTGAAAGGGAGACAGGGAACAGGGAAGATTTCTTGAAAAGAAATTTATCAAGATGCTTCCTTCTACTGATCTTGGTCATTTCAATCTTTGTTCTAAAAATACAAATTTACATTTTTATGTACTCAAAAGGGAAGAAGGACTATGTTTAGCATTTATTACGTGCTAGACACTTGATAGATTTATCTTTAATCTTTACAAGAAGCCTAGGAAGCAGCTATTACTACTAGCCCCATTTCACAAATGCCAATAACGAAACTAAGAATTTACCCAAAATCACATGGCTAATAAGTGATAAAGTTGATTTTCACACATGGGTGTGACTAAGACCAATCAAACCTAAACTCTTCCCAGTATTTTCATTTATTTATTTGTTTGCTCCTAGTTGTATACTGGGAATGCAAATACTTCTAAGATAATAATAAATGCCTTAGGAAATCATGGGCTCCATCCAATGAAGTCTGTAGGAGTTAGAAATGCCTGTGCTACCAGGCAAGGAATAGAGAGGAAGCCTGATCAAAACAGATGTCAGGAAAGGTGAAACCAAAACCAAGTCTTCAAACATGAGTAAGTGTGGCCAGATGGGCCAAGAAGAGAAGGCTTTGCAGACAGACAGACAGAGCAGCATGGGCAAAGGCAGATTGACCTGAAAATTTTAATTTAGGAGAAATTTCTAGAATACAAGTTTCAAAGAGGGGTGTAGGGAGCTGAGTTAGATTGGTGACCAAAAGGCCATTTTTTTAAAAAATGGGAACATGAGGAAGTTCTCAAATGTCTTTTCCATAAAGAGATATTCATAAAGCACTGCAATTTGTATGAGGAAAGCAAATAAAATCAACCCTCCAGTAAAACTGGTAGAGAATGAAGTTAAAAAGCATTGTATAACAGAAGGGTGGTTACCAGAAGGGAAGGGGGCTGGGGGAGGATGAAGAAGGAAGAAGGAGGAGGAGGATTCTGTATGCACAGTCTGCACCCCCACTCTTAGCACCTATGTACTCCAAAATTTTAGCAAGGGTTAGGTTGGCTTTGGGAGAGTCACTGGAATACATGAACACATTGCTGGAACCAGGGAAGATGGTGGATAGTATAGCATTCATATTTCTTGGCTCTAACCCACTTCCTCTAAAGTGTACAAATAGCAGTTCCATTTCAGCATTAATATATAGCTGCTCTGTGATATGCTCAAGACTCAGCTCCACACGGATATTCTGGAGTAGCCTGTGGGACTTCCTCTGGGTCTCTCAGTTTGATCTATACATTGGGCAGGTGATGGGAAGAAACAATGAAGTGAAGTATCCTGATTAGGATGCTCTGAATGTAACCCTAGACTGGACAAAACCTCCAACGGACTGACTCAAGTTGGCACCAGGCTCCATGGACGCTCACTAGAAGTAGCTGCAGTGCTCTCTTCCCACATCATGACTACCAGTCTCTGCTGAGATTCCCAGGGGCCTGACCAACTGAGCCAGGCATGAAATAAAGTTCCCATTAATGAACTGCAGCCTCTGGGTTTTCAGGTAATATATTATAACCACTGAGTAATATATTTCATTCTGGGGTTGGGTGGCAAAGTGATGTAGAGTGAGCTTCGTTTTCACTTTCCATTTTCTTTTAAAATCTTCTGCTATGCACATAAATCGCAAAATGAAGAATGATAATAGATTGGTGTCACAAACTGCACCCCCAAATATATTCATAATCATGTGATTACTAATAACGGGAATCAGTCCACCAACCACATTAAATTCATGTTATCTCTGCAAGGATTGTTAAAGCAACCTTGAAAGCAACCATCAAACCCTTGGTAGCTCACCAGGAAGATTTTTCCATTCAGTGTTTCTCTGTCTGGCTCCATCTCTCTACCTCCCTTGCCCTCTCTCTGCCTATTCTCACCTTCTTCCTCACTTCCTCTGTCTTTGTCATCTCTCTGTCACTCTGCCTCCTTTTGATCTCTTTCTCTCTCTGTATGTCCCATTTCCCCAGAATTCTACCACAATCTTATAAGAAGTACCCAGTAGTTTATATCATTGGACTAATGGCTTCATTTGATAGAAAGGTGCCAGTAGATTCTTGACCAAAGTAGGACACACTCAGAACTAAACTATTTCTAGCAATAAAATGGGCCTCAAGCACAATTTCCTTTTATGGCTCTCTAACAAATAGAAGGAAATAAACAATCCACTACAATGGATTTTTGTGTCAAAAGATAAAGATGTTGATCAACCAATTAATCACAGAGCTTTTCCATTTCTTTCAAGAATCTTTCTTCATGCCAAATTTTCTTTTGCTTTCTTTGGGAAGATGGAAGTTAGCAAACTGCCAAGTGCAGATATTGTTTCCCACACATGGGAAAGTACTTCCTTGAACAGCACACATGCCATATAAAAAAAAAAAATAATAAAATTTGTTCTTAAATTTGTCTCCTAAACTTTATGAATGAACCTATTATACATCTAATTCTGTACTTTCTTAAAAACAGGTTTGTAATGAACTATTTTATTCCCCTTAAATAATTCAAAATCCCAAAGATGCCGTTTTCAGCATAGTCTTAGCATACACATCGGTATGTGCTGCATATATTAGATTGCACTTACTTTACATATTCAGTCACAGGTACATTTCAGTATTTCAAATTTTTTGCATTGGTTTAAAAGAGTTATTTATTTTCACAGAGTCATCTCACTAGTAAATACTTACAGGCAGTTTTATTTCTAGTTTAGGGTTTGAGTATTGTATCTTATAATACCTTAAAAAAGGCATTGTTGATTTGCTATTTTAGCTTTTGATAGAGAGTGTGTTTATGGCATGGCTGTGGGAGGTTTTTTCTTTAATAATTTACAAAATTACCTGCAGTAAAATCTTCACCTGTTCTTTGTTTTCTTAGCACCACAAAATTGGAATTACATATAAAAACTTTCCTCCAGGAGATTTATGTCTACCACTTAAATTTTTATGAAACATCAAAATTACGGTCTCCTTTAGCAAAACAATACAAAGGAGGTTTTTGCTGGGTGAGGAGTATTTCTAATATTTGAGGACATCATTCTTTATCTCCCATTTAATCTTTACTTTCCTGTGGCAGCTCCTTTTGGGTTTCATCGATTCCCCTGTTTGTATGTGCAATGTGCTAATTTGTCTTTCATTACAGAAAGTTCCAAGTGCCAACCACAGAGGCTAACCCTAGCCAGAGGACAGGCCTCCCAGATGGCTGTGCTTTTCACAGTTTAATTTGAAGTTGTTCCGTAAAAAGACTGATGGCTGGTTGTTTCTTTCTTTTCCCCAGCACTGACCACCCCATCCTTGAAGCAGGCAGTGGTCCCCACCTGGCAGTCTTAATTTAGCTGCATATGGAAGCAAAGAAGCACAAATGCTATCCTTCACTTGATTTGGACTTAAATCTCTCTTTATTGAATTATGTGGTTTATTAAAGGGTTTATATAACATCCACAGAGCAGTTATCAATTAATTACCCATGGAAATTTAGGGGATGTTACACAGTGGTAGTTATTATACCCAGGGCATTAGACATATGTCAAATAAAAGAGGCAGTCACCTTGAAATTATATTGGCAAGGCTGCTTTTTTCCTATAGAATATTATACATTCTAATGTGAAAATTGAGTTAAAAACTTATTAGGAGATGGGAATGGCCTGTTCCAAATGGTTGAAGGCAGACTTATACACATTTCTAATAAGCTCAGCAGAAATTTGGGAAATTGTGCCTGCCGTTTGAGAAATTTCTTAAGTTCTTAAGACACTCTTGCCATCAGTGGATTGGAGTTTTGTATTTCAGAGAGCAAATAGGCAGCTCATTTAGAACCTTGGCTCTATCTGATTCAAGCCAGGGATTCATCCAGAGCCACCCACGGATATGACTTAGGCTGGGGTGGGGGATGCTAGCGCTTGTTTGCTAGCATCTGAATGTAGGGTCCAGAAAGGACAGGTGGGGTGAATAATGGGAGAAGATGGGTAGTGACAGGGACCCAGGATATCACTGGTAGAGAAGGGAAGAAAAAGTGATCTTCAGGGGCCCAGAACAGTGATGGCAACCATGGGACATGGCAGGGCCATTGGAGAAGGGAGGCAGAGAGGGGACTCAGCTGACCCTCAAGTGAGAAAGCTGCCAACAGGTTTAAAAGGATTATCCCACTCTGTACTTGCCTCGAGGACTGCAGAAATTCTCACCTCCAAACAATTTTCCCATGTCTGGAATAAAAGTGTTTGTTTGGGAGCATGAAGTGGTAATGTTTGTTTATTCACGTTTTATTTAACTTATCAGGGATAAAAAATTGAGTTGCATTAGCTATTTTTCAAGCTGTAATCTAAAATATCAGAAAATCAAAGTCATTATTCTGGGACATTGTTCTACATTGATTTTTAGAAAAATTATTTTCGTAATTAGAGTTTAATTTTAAAATACCAGAAACCAGTGAAATGTTTCCTTTAGCCATTCATTAAATGAATTTGTACAAAACCCAAGTCAAAAATGGACCCAAATACATTGCTACTATAAAAATAGAAGTATTTCGTTCATGCATTCGACATTCAATTTTGAGTTCATCCCTGGAGAGTCACGAACAGAAAACATCAACAAAGGTTACAGTCCCTGCACACAAGTGTAAAGGAAGAAGCAGGAATGAAAATGAACAATTATGATACAGGTTGGTAAGTGATCTGCCAGGTCACCATAAGAAGTGATGTAAACATCGAGAGGAACGACATTGAGAGGTACGAGCACCTAATTCTACAAAAGCTGGGCAAGGAATGCTGTATCAAAACTGAGCCCGATAGACTGATAATTCAAAAAGTGGAAGAGTAGGAAAATGACACCTCATGGGAGAGACACACAGTCCCATAGTAAATCCTCCAGGGTCTATTCTTCCTTCCTAAAGCTAGGATTGTGAAAGGAATCTGCATTGACATTTGGATAGGTGTTCACGTATCTGAGGTTGACAAGGACACTGAAGAGACTCAGACTTTCTTTTCTGGAAGCCAAGATTTTTCTTTGCAAATATACTGACTCTAACTGAGAGTGAATGTTAAAGGTACTGGGTAAGCAGGAATACCATAGATTTTGTATGAAAAAAAATTTTAGCCAAAGCTTAATTTGCCCTCTTGGAATTTTGGTCCACTTACTGATTTCAAAAATAGCTTAAATGAAAATTCAACTACTAAGTACTTAGGATTAGATTTTAAATAACCCACAACTGATTTGTTAAATACAAAATATCATCACACGTGTTAAAAAAAAATTTTTTTTTAAATGTTTATTTGAGAAGTAAATTCAAAGTCACTAAAGATTTTCTTTTAGCTCTTTGAAGGTATAATAAAAGTAACATCTTGAGTGGTACTAAACGAATGATAGATTTATTCTTGTCTTATTGTTGTGGGTTTTCATTTTCAATAGCACATTTTGTTATTTGTGAATCTGAAGAGTTAGTAGTTATGGCTGAAAGGGTAACTGCCACCAAAAAGATGTAAAAGTTAATTCATCAATATGTTTTATAGTATAAGGAGAATATGGTAAAAAAAAAAAAAAAAAAAAACTCTTACACTGATGTATTTATATGATCACTATATTATTAGTTTCTAGGGCTGCAATAACAAATTAACACAAACTTAGTGGCTCAATAAAAAACAAAACTGAAATCTATTCTTCTAGAGGGCAGAAGTCTGAAATCAAGGTGTCAGCAGAGCCATGCTCCCTTTGAAAGCTCTAGAGAAAAATCCTGCCTTGCCTCTTCCAGGTTCAGGTAACTCTGGGCATTCTTTGGCTTGTGGCTGCATCACTCCAATCTCTGCCGCTGTCTTCACATGGCCTTCATCTCTGTGCACATCTCTCTGGGTGTCTCTTATAAGGGCACTTGTCATGGGATTTAGAGCCCATACAAATAATCCAGATGGTCTCATTTCAAGATCTTTTAATTAATTATATCTGAGAAGACCTTTTTTCCATATAAGATCACATTCACAGGTTCCAGGGGTTAGAACATAGACATATCTTTTGGGGGCCACTAGTCAACCTGCTACAGTCACCTTCCCAATATTTCTACTCACACACATTGCCATTAAATGGTTATTCTGAACTGTTACTGCAGGGGTAAGTGATAGAACACACTAAATCACTCCTCCTATGGCGAAGTCCCTATCCCAGTGTCCATGTGACTGGGAAGGAAGAGCTCTGGAAAAAGCAACCCTTAATTTATGTTTGTCACAATCTCCTTGAAGAAAACCCAGTATCAGACTGCTGATATCCTAGGGCATCAATTACTCCTGGTTTCTTCTTCAGGCACAAATTTTACCTAAGAGTTTTACCAGTTACATGTGTTCTTGTTATTGGCTCCTTTAGGAACAACTATTGAAATCACGTACTCCCTTTCTTGTTCCTCCCACCTGCCTTGAAAACTTCTTTCTCCTATTAGGTTGGTTTGAGTGGTGGTTTTTTTGTCTTGTTTTGTGTGTGTGTGAGAAGGGGGGTTGTTGTTTTTCATAAATCAGGGCTTCAGTTAGATATCAGGAAGCCCCCACTGTTCTTGGACATCTCCCATGTTTACAAGTCCTTTTAAAAGTACTGTCACCTCTTATTCAAATAAAGAATTCTCATTGGAAAAAAAAACTACAGCATTATTCAAACTTAAGCATTTTTAACAATCCTAAAACAGGAGAAATAAAAGAGAAAATTCAACTTGTGTAGTTTACCACTGGCAGACTTTACTGCATTTATTTTGTATCTCAGGACACTTGTGATAAAGGCCCTCATCTTTATGGACTGATATCAAAGATGGAAAGCAGGTACAGTAGTCCCACCTGCCCACATCAGAGCTACCAAATATTTTACTCTTGATCACTTTCCTCCGGGGCACTGAGCCAAGGCTGGCAGATCAGTGAACTCCCCAGCTCAAGAATTAATCTTGGTGCTAGAAACAAAATTTCAGTATGCCTCAGATAGTTACATCATCTCCATTGATCTGCAACATAGCCCCAGACCCTGTAGGCACAGCATCTATCTCAATCCCATGGCAACATAGGATTAGTATTTCAGAAGAAATTTTAGACAGTTTCCTGTAGTAAAGAATTTGGCCAGCCTTTGCCCCTAGATCCTGCCAGGTTATCTCTAACTCCTGAATTCTCTAAGTGATAGCACTGCCTTTGTTATTTATATGGGCCTGACCGCACCTGAGTTTATGTTAATGAGGATACCCTTGGTGGGCTTCTAGATAATTTTTCCTAGCAAAATGACTCAGAATGGGCTCTGGCCATGCTAGAAAAGACCAATTATGTGATTAGAGGATTGGGGCTTTGAGCCATGTGATATTAGCCAAACCACTTGGGAGAGGAAGGCTACTGGAAGTTGAGTTCCACCACATAATCAGTGATTTAATCTATTGTGCTTTGTAATGAGGCCCCAAGAGAAGCTCTGGACATCAGAGCTTGGGTGAGCTTCCTTGGTTGGCAGTATTCTGCTATTGTCACTCATTAAGGTGCCAGAAGGGTTATGTATCCTAACTCCACAGGGAGAAGACAACAGAAGCTTCACATTTGGGACCCTCCCAGACCTCATTCTGTGCATCTCTTTATTTAGCTGGTTCTAATTTGGATCTTTTTGATATAATTAAACTATAATTGTATGTATACTGCTTTCCTGTGTTCTCCGAATTGTTCTAGCAAATTATCAAAACTGAGGGGTTAGTGAAAAGCCCTTGAAATTGTAGTCAATTAGTCAATGTACTCAGCTTGCAGCTGAAGTGAAGGCAGTAATGTGGCAGACCATGCCATTAACCAGGGAGTTGGTGTTAGATATCATTACAGCCCCAAATTTGCCACTTGTACCAGGTATTTCATATAACAGAGTAGTTTCCTTTGCTGATGTCACAAATCACCACAAACTGAATGGCCAAAAACAACATAAATTTATTATCTTACAGTTTTAGAATTTAGAAGATGAATCTTGTGCTGTGTTCCTTCTGAAGGCTCTAAGAAAGAATTCATTTTCCAGCCTCTAGAGGAGACCTGTATTCCTTGTTTCATAGTACCACATAATGTTGTCATACTTCCTTTTTGCTATTTCTGGTGCTATTGTCATATCACCTCCTTTGACTTTGACCCTCTTTTAAGGACCCTTGTGATTGCATTGGGCCTACCCAAATAATCCAAAATAATCTCCCCAACTCAAGATCCTTACCTTAATCACATCTACAAAGTCTCCTTTGTCATGTAAATTAACATATTCACAGGCTTGGGGTATTAGAACATGGACATATTTGAGGAACAAGTTAATCTGTCTACTTATATAAGGCTTTTGGTAATGGAAGAAGACTCAAAAGAAGTAGCCTCCACTAGGTTCTCATTCAAAGCTAAAGCCATACTTTGAAATCACTTCAAAAGGCATAACTGTATTTTGCTAAATGTAATTGGTTTCTGTCTATCTATATAGGCCTTTCCTGTTGAAATTTAATTATTACTCCCCTTAGGGTTGTCTTTCTTTAATTTTTCTTTTTATTTCCTCTTACCTAACTATTATTATTAACCCAAATCCCTTACATCAGAAGTTTATGAGAATGGATAATAGGATTCTAAATTCTATTGCTCAATTTATTATATTCCTTCTTAAATTGGCTTCTGATTCGAATACTGTCATTTTTCTCAATAACAACATAGCAGAATAGCAATAGTGGGTAAGACAATGAGCATAAAAATTAATTGTGTCTGAGTTACAAGTTTTGACTCTCCTATTTAACTAGTGTGTTCTTGGAGAAGCCACTAAATCTCTCTAAGTTTCAGTTTCTTCATATATATAATGCCAATACTAGTTTTGTTGAAATAATATTAATAATTAGATTGTTGTAATGATAAGAGATCCAGCACAGTACCTTGTACATAGTGGGTCAAAAAATGCCCTTCTTTTCTCCATCTTCACCCTTATCACACACCTGAAATGGGACCAACCTGCTCTTAAAAGAACCAATTCACATGAGGTCATGATACCCTACATTCCACGTTTAGCCATATATTCTACATACTCAGTTCACTGAAACTTGGCAAGGTAGATCTGCTCCCAATGTCAACATCGACTTACTTTTATAAGCCATGTAGGCATGCGCTACCTGGTTGTGGTTAGATGGGTGAAATATATTATGAGAGGACAGGATTTTCCCTGACCCTCACTCTATTCTCCCAATGTGACTTCCTCCAGGTTAATTACCTGAAATTTTCACAAGAGAAATAAGCCAGACAGAAAAAGTTGAAAATCACATGATATCACTTATATGTGCGATATAAACCTAAAAGCAACAAACGAACAAGACAAACAAACAGAGACTCGTGGACATAGACAATATGGTTACCAGGGGGTGGAGAGGAGGGGAGAGGAAAATGGGGTAAAAGGGGTCAAATATGTGGTGACAGAAAGAAATCTAGCTATGGGAAGTGAACACACAATGTAAATATATATATGCCTTACTGTTAAAATGTACAACTGAAACTTACCAAATTTCATTAACCAATGTTATCATAAAAAAATTTTTTTAAATAAAAAATAAAAGTAATAAAAAT
This sequence comes from Pteropus vampyrus, assembly GCF_000151845.1. Classification (NCBI taxonomy): domain Eukaryota; kingdom Metazoa; phylum Chordata; class Mammalia; order Chiroptera; family Pteropodidae; genus Pteropus; species Pteropus vampyrus. The sequence continues at coordinate 5,208,290 of NW_011888803.1, read as the reverse complement.
AAAATAAAAAAGCTTTAAAAAAAGAAACGATGTCTTCTCTGTTGGCTCATCTCTCCAGCACCTGACAGAATGTGGGGCACACACACCTCGCCTCACAAATTTTTGATAAGTTAATTTAATAAAGTAACTCTTGTTTCTTTCTTTTGACCTTTTGCTCTACCCTGTATTCTCTACTGCTATTTCTCCTCTCTGAACTGTAGTCATAATTTAGGGAGGTTCTTCTAACCACTCCACAACCCTTTTTCTTACATACTACAGTAACAACATAACAGAATAGCAATAGCAGGTAAGACAATGAGCAAAGGAATTAATTGTGCTGAGTTACAAGTTTTGGCTACCCTAGTCCCGCAATACTCCTACTTATCCAAAACTTATATCTCACACTGTATTCTTTATAATATTTTTATCTCTAGTTAATATTAATTGAAAGTTGCTCAAAAAGGGGGCATGGAGAAGAATGAAATGGGTAAAGGGGGTCAAACATATGGTGATGAATAGAAACTAGACTTTTGCTAGTGAGAGCACTATAGTATATACAGATATCAAATTATAATATTATACACCTGAAACTTACATAATGTTGTTAACCAATGTTACCTGAAAAAAAAAAAGAAAGAAAGAAAAAAAGAAATTCCTTTGACAGAAGACAATGTATTCTGTGCTTCTACTACTAGTACATAGCCTGAACACATAGTACACATTTGATAAATGCTTCTGGAATTGGCCTTCTCTTGCTCCAAGTAACGCACACTGCACAAGATCCTTAAGAAATAGGTTCATGATCATGTTTATGTTTACAACTAGTTTTAACTAAATTACTTTCTTTTGAACAATGTGGCTGATTGATACGCCAAATTGAGTATATAAAATTCGATTGTAGTTCACATTTGTAGTTTGCAACCATTGACTGATATACTGTTGGGACCACCAAAAATGTTGCTGGGCCACTAATGACACTCCCAGGTCTCATTTTATAGACCTTTTGCCTTAAGTTTTGGGGTTTCTCATTGTTTTTTTTTTTTAGACAATAATCACTCCAAGGTGTACATAGTTATAGCAAATGGCAAACTGTGTTAAAATGAGAGGGAGAGAGGAACTTAATTATTCTCCCAATTTCCAAAGGCAATGATGTATCACATTAATATTTTTCCTTCGTTTTCCTGCATGCTAGTAGCTGAAAATGAAATGATGTCCCAGTCTCCTGTGTGTGTTTGCAAAGGTGTCATAAATTACACCTCTGCACCTTTTCAATGGAAGAGCTGTTTTCTCCTCATGCTACTTGTCTGCACAGACCATGGACAGAATGGCATGAACTACAAAAACACAGTAGACAATATGTTATTCCAAATTTATTCTAGCAGTCATTTTCTTTTTGACTTAGGGATTTTCCCTGAATAATTTCTATTCTGCAGGGCTGATGGTTTTTTGCTAACCAAAACTTCTAATGGTGTGATTTTTCAAATTAGCATATTTAATCAATTTTAGTAGTACTCTTAAAATTTCTTAAATTCTGAAAATAATACACCTGCTTCTTTACAATACTGTGACTGGGCAAATCAACACTTTATCATCAAAAATGGAACTCTCCGGTGTGGTTCCTAATGGCCTGTGACTAGGCCAATGCCTCTGTGTCAGTATATTCACAGTGCGGATAAGGGCAAGTCAACTGAACTGATGATTCTCATTGTACAAGCCAACGGAGCCAAGTTCTCAGGATATCAGAATATGCGACCTTAAGCAAAACAAGCTCTGAGTACAGGCTGTACAACTGTCAAGCGGAATCCTATACTTAGAAATGTTCTGAGAATTACTAGATTAAATCGCTAAAGTAGTAGAAATTTTGTAGAAATAAAAAATTTCCCTTGAATTCGAAATATTTTTAGAGTCATAATGTTGAGTATGTAATTAGAGACTTAAAAGCCAGTTAAAAACAAAACATTTTTATATGGGAAAGAGTAAATAGGAAAGAAAGGAAGGAGAGAGAGACAGAGGGAAGGGAGAGGGGAGGAGAGGAAAGAGGAAGAAAGGAAGGGAAAAGAGACAGAAAATTAATTTTGAGATGTTTAAACAAAGTTAATTCTGGCTATTGAAATTGCCTATCAATTTATTTTCTTTTTGCTCATCTCTGGTTATTTTTTTGTGTGTAATAATATACATTCTATATACATATATAAAAAGTTTTTATTTAAAAATGTCTGCAGTGACAGAATTCTCACCACACATTTTTGCCAAATACTCAAGATTTCTATGTGTTTGCTTCTTACAACAATAATTATTGATTCCTTTAGATTTTCTCATAATTTATTTTCATAATGGAAAAAATACAAATTCTACTTTTTCACAAAATTTATTTTATTACTCTCTTCAGACATATCAGCCTTACATATCAGAAATGAATTGATGGTCCAACTCTTCTTCACGTTCTGAAAGAAATAGAATTCTTTCTATTTAGAAATGTTCAGCTTTTCATGGCTACCAAAAGTCCAGGTATCAAGTAAAAGATGAAATGCTACCATACCGTCATGTTGTTTTTTGTTGCTTGTCTAGCGCTTTTGGTTCTCAATTAAATTACTGGAAAAAAATTATGGTGACTTAAGAATTAAAATAGGCTAAAAGAAAGATAACCAAATATATTAATAATGGAAAATTGGCCTTCTATTCTTGGATCCTCCAGCTCTACCACCCAGGCTTGACTGGTCTAGCTTGGGAAGGCAACTTAATGCCTGTCTTGTCTCTATTTCCCCAACAATAAAATAAGAATAAGATCTGCCCCTCCTAATTCTGCAAGATCTAATAAAAGGACAATGGATAACAACTAATCAAAAGTTCTATCTATATTTAACAAGGTATATTATTACTTAATTGGTTTTTTGGTCTCCATTTACTAGTTAGATTTTGCAAGGCCCTGTGCTAAATGCTTTATGCACATTATACCTTTTAATCATTAAATAAGCTATAGTAGTATTATCTTTTTAGAGTTCTAAACTCTAATCAATTCAGTTTATGCATCCCCTAAGTCCTGCTCATATGCATGTCATTTAACTGGATGACTAGAGCAAAGGCTTAGTGCTACTCCATCATCATGGAGCTCGTGGTCTCTGTTACCTGCTGTGGTAGATGTATGTTTCCAACCCCATGTGTTGCTCACAGGCACAACACAGTCACCTCATATCATGCCCCAGAACTTCCCTGTCACCACTGAAGCATGAAATGATGTCACTTCATGAATATGCATATCAGAAATGTCAGGAAGCTCAAGGTCTTTGGGGCAAAGGTGACCAATGTGAGATGGGGACAAAAGGATTTGTTTTTCTCTCTTCCGGTCCATCCTCCATACTGTTTGGAGGCATGATAGCTTCATTCAGCTTCTCAGAAGACATCCTGAGAAACCAAGCAGCCAGTTTATCAAAAAGTTATAGCCAGCTCTACTTCCTGAGATTTGTTCTCCTTTCCAGGCCTTGCCTTTTTTTTTTTTTTTTTAATCTCACTTCTACTTCAATGGGTTTCCACTTCCATAAAATATTAGCACTAAGCTTTCACTTCAGATTTTGTCTTCTAGAAAACCTGTGCTAAGAGAGAAAGCCATCACTAACAGGCAAGCAGATTTGATGGGGAATCAGAGAATCATTGGCAAAAGATTTGTTTATAGAGCATCATAAAAGATAAATCATATGTCAAGATTCAGATTACTCTAACATAAATAATAGTATATCCTAGCTATATAACAATATTAAAAGAGTAAGAATAAGAGCAAACAAACTCATAAAAATACCAGAATCTTTCTATTAGTCAGAATAGGCTATACTTATGCTGCAGTAACAAACCATCTTAAAATCTCAGTTACTTAAAACATAATTTTTTTCTTCTTTCAGATAGTTCTCCAGAGCAGCCAATCACCCATGTGATGACTAAGTGATCTATTATGCTTCAATCTTGTGTCTCAGCCATCTCAACCCACTGCCTCTACTTTAAACAGTAAAAAGGGATGGAGGGAGGACTGAAAAAATCATGCAAATATTCATTTCCTCACCTCAGAAGGGACACATATGACTTTTAATCATATGGCTTCACCCTACTGTAGGAAACGGGTAAGAGTAGTGTTCAATGGTCCTAGGAAGAGACTTTCTATGAAAAACACTGGTAAAACTATCATAATCTATCATAATCTAGTTGTAATTTATAGAAACGAGGCAGCTGTCAATGTTTCATGTTAAAAAAATGTGTTTACTAGGGGTATAATAAAATCAAAACCTGAAATGTTTATCAGAATTCACAGATGCTTCTTAATCCTGTAATCTGTCGTAGGAGTCAGATTACTCAATTCTCATTGCTACTCAGTTCTTAAAGTCACTTGGGAAAGTCACTTCAACCTCATGAGTTTTCGTTTCTTAATCTACAAACAGGATATTGAAGTAGATCACATCAATAAATGGGCCTTCCAGATCTCCATTTCACAATTTTTACCTCAGTGGCACGGAGAACTATTGAAGTCCTACAAAAGTGACAGCCCAGGGACTTTTGCTGAATCCTCTACTGCCATCTCGCAATCAGCACTGCAGGCACCATGAGCCCAGGATTTGAACTGGAGGATACTGCTTATTTTATTTCAGGACGGGGGATGCCAAGGTCGCACCTGCCTGAGTTTCTTGCTGTGCTACAGTAAGTGATTGAACGTCAAAGAAAAAGTTAGTGCCTGACTCCTAACACAGAAAATGGAGCACTAAATTTTGTCATTTTTCCCACTGTTTTATTGTCCTCACCTGTTGAGAGAAAAGTGATTAAGCAGTCAGTGTTAGCTTTACTTGCAGAGTTAGAAGAAACAGTGCATGCTGGTGGAGCGGCTCTTGCTCTGTGATTAGTTAATGAAGCAGAGAGGAGAGAGAGTGTATGAGAAGAAATCATGACAGCTACCTAAACCAGGGTGAAGGGAGAGCTTACACATTCTCATTGTAAGGAGCAGACTTGCGAGGCGGAGTTTCATGGGACATGTGTGGTTTCCTTTTTTCTTTTTTCCCCCTATTTCTTGCCTCTAATCCCTGATCTCAGGTTCAAAACTTACACCACGGAACACAAAAATATACAGTCAGAATAATGCCATTCGGCACATGGCCTTAGTGTGATTTCAACATCAGTGTTACAGAATAGTACCCACTGTGAGACTTATTAATAGTGCATTTAGTCCCATTGTGCTATGCTTATGCTTTTCTAAGTGAGTTAAATAGAATCAGTTTCTGTTGTCTACTTGCCTACATTTCAGACCACACTACATTAATATGGTCAAAATAGAATTACCGAACCTGGGTGATATTAGAGCAAAAGCAAGCCTATTCTAAATAAGTATTACATTATGTCTTGAGTTCAGCAGTTGTGGTTTTTGTGGAGTGAGTAAGTAGAGCATTAGAATAAAGGAGGGATTCAATATCACACACACTTAGTTGTGATGGGCCAAGGGGAGGAAAATGAAAGAGATCTTTGAAGGCTATAAGGGAAGGTATTTGGCAAATTCAGGCAGGGGAAACACTTTAGACACAGGGAGGGGAAGGGATAAAGGCATGCAATTAGAAGAAAATTGAGGTGTCTCCAGAATGAAGGAGAGCAGGAAATGAATGAAGGGCAGAAAATTGAATTGAGTGGTAAGACGATTGGTATGGGAGGAGAAAGAAGAATGGGTAGAGCAATCAGGATGCCAAGAATAACTAGAATAACCGGCAGAACACACAAGAGAGTCTCACCGCTTTGCTCACACCACCAATGGTGCTATTTCCTTGCGCGTACAGTTGAAAGTACTGGTTCTTGAATTTCTTTTCTTTCTCCATTTTCTTGAAAGTTATGAGCATCTAAATTCAGTGACTAGCATTTTTGTAACTAGTGTTTTTGTCATTTGAACTTTTGATGATTAGACTCAAAAAAATTACCAAGAAGTACTTGACTTTAGAAGAATTTGCCATGATGACCCCAGAAAAATGGTCAGCTTATCTGCTTGACCAACTGATTCAAGAAATATTTATTGAATTCATCTATCTCATTAACTTTTTTATTTGATTTGAATCTCTTTGTTATTTAGTCACAAATTCAAAAATATACTCAGCCTTGTTTTTCATATATTAAGGGACCTGGGTTTAGGGCAGGATATTTAAAATCCAAATAAACAAATTTAAAACTAATGTAAGTTAATGACCTGCATAATTAATGCATTTTGGAAATTATCATCAACTATTTACAGATGCTTTTCATGAAATGCAAACTCACTTTTTTTTAAGTTAAATTAATAAAAAGAAAATATCCTCAACTTTCCTGTCCTTGTCCCGGACATACAATTAGCTATTGAGTCCTGTAAATCCTCCGCAATCTCTCAAATAAGCCTGCCTTTCTTTTCCCACTCATCTCTCTCTTACCTAATATCCAAACCACTTCAATTTCTCAAGACTACACTTCTCACCTCCAGTACCTATTCATCACGGGAATAGGAACTATGCACAAAACTATAAGTATGCCTGTAGTTAGTCATTTCTTTTTTCAGCAACTCACGAAGGCTTACCTAGAATAAAACATAAACTTTTATGGCAGTGTCCTAAATATCCCACCGTCTGTCCTCAGGCTATTTCCAACCCGATTGTCCCTAGTCCTTTCACATCTCCATATTTCTTTTGCCTATTCTGTGCCTCAGTTTCTTCATCTTAGAAAATAATAATAATAGTACCTTTTTCACCTAGTTATTGAAGGATTAAATAAGTCTTCCACATAGTAAGCATTATCTGTATTAATATTATAATTATTATTACTTGTAACACTAATGTAAACCCAGCTTTGAATATTTGAATATGTGAATATAGTGAAAATATATATATATATAAATGTATATATAATGTTTTCTTAATCCTTATATTTTCTGTTAGTGTTCCAAGTCTTATTTGCTGAGATGCCTTCTATGGCTTAAGCATTGTCCTTGCATTTCATATTGTCCTCTCATTTAATCCACTTCATATAAACCTTTAGAGAATGCCATTCATTTTCACAGATCCCAAAGAGAGTTCTTTTGGTGGAACGAGTAACTTGCTCCATTCACTCGATCTTGTAACAAATCAAGTACCATGTGTAAATGGACTCCATAACATTAGAGGAATATTTCAGCCTAGAGCATGAAAACTGGTTTTATGGAGCAGTGAGATCAATTTAAAACATGCTTTTTAAAAGTTGTATTCCATAAAGTATGGATTTGGAACCACAACTCCAAAGAGGTCCTTAGAAGGTTTTTAGTTGAGCATCTAAGCTAAAACAGAAGCACCTGGGTTACAAGAAAATCTCTTCTGTTTTTAAATATCATACAAAAAGATTTTCGAGCCATCTTTCTTAACACACTGCAAAATTTTTGTCTCAGAATATCTAAGATACCGTCACTGTGATATGACTTATCCTGCAAAAAATACTTTGTTTTTATTTCTTCTGTAAAAATGAAACCAATTAGTACTCTTTGACATAATAATAATTTTATGACTGTTTTAAGCACCTTTTTTCTTAGATTAAATAAATATCAACTACTTTGTGTTTCCTGCAATCCACTTATCTGTCTCTTCACTGAACTCACCCAGAAATTTCCCACATAAATTTGTGAAGAAACCAAAACAGAACAAAGAACTCCAGTTTTATATTGATTAAGATAGATAGATAGATAGATAGATAGATAGATAGATAGATAGATAGACGATAGATAAACATGTCCATGTCTATCTATATCTATATCTATATCTGTATCTGTATCTGTATCTGCATCTGTATCTATATCTATATCTATATCTTACTGGTTATATGTCTCTGGAAAAACTTGACTAATACAACAAATATTAAAGCATTAATTTTACTTAGAAAATTATCTCCTCACCTGAACTGTTTGTTTGTTTAGGGCAAAGTTTATACTGTTTTTCTGATGATCAAAATCAACTCTACAACAAAACAGGCTTCTCTCAGCTTTAGTGTGTGGTAAAAATCCTCAAGAATATTCTATTTCATTTCAAATACCTCTTTTCACTTCCTGAAAGTAAATTTTCCTTACAAAATTATGTTAAAATTTACTGGATCCAGGAACATTTATACTGCATCAACTTCTTACTGTTTAAATAGTCATATTTCCACTGCCAAGCAATATTGTATTTTAATACCAATTGCATTTTTAGGAAGAAAAGAGCTTGAATTTGCCAAAGCAGATTGCATTCTTGAAACTTCCAAACTTCTGTCAAACTCCCCTCAGCTCTTTATTTTCTTTAGCACACATTCTCACTTTTCTGCTCTTGATGGCACTGTTTGTATATTAGTCTATGTATGTCAAGCTGATGATAACAAAATTTCACTTGAAGTTCAGAGACAAAGTGATTAAATTTGAACTTAAATCTTTTTAAAAATAGGTAGTTCTCTTGTACTTCACAGAGGGAAAATTCTACTTGAGTGTTAGGAGGAATATAATTATCTTGTTCAAGCTACTAGATCTTTCAAGAAACAATACAACATTATCTTCGGTAGAAAGAGGGTAATCAGAAATTCAAAGCAGGTTGTTTTTTTTTTTAATAGTTATTTTACATTTTCAGGAAGTAATTGTACTTCCTTTGTGGACAGACATTTGCCCTGGGCCATAAGATAGAGAACTGCCAAAAAGCCTCTGTTTACCTCCCTCAATGTTAAAGAAAAATGGGAGACGATTTAATGTCTGTATGGCAGGAGAGACGGTGATGAGGCAGTCTGAGCAGCAAACGCTGATACAATAGCACAGCAATGATAGCTTCAAGTTATTGTCTGAAGAAGCTGCAAGCTACAGAGATGACATCAGAGTCTCCCCAGTTATACCGGGCCCTCTCCAGCATGTGGCTCTAGTCACTTGCAGTTGGGTTGGGTTGGGTTGGGTGCAGGAGGAGGATGATCTTTACTCAGAATTGGGCATGATAGATAAGGAGCCCTGGACTGTCGAATCCAGCTTTGCCTATCAGTAATCTAATTCACATTCACCTTGTAAATTGAAGGGCTGTTCAATTTCCCATTGCACTGTAACTTTAATTCAGCTGTTTTCCTTATCCTACATCTAGCTTTGATTAAGGAATCTGAATGCAAAAGTCAAAGTTGCATTACACGCTAAAGCTGTGCATCAGTGCTGAAGTGACAATCATCCCTATTCTCGGTGTGAACTGGGAGCAAGCACTAATTAAAATTATAAGCTAGAGAGAACATGCATTGAAAAAAAGAAGCCGTCCCTAACCAATAATTCCAGGGATAAATCATACTTGATTTGCTAACATATAGAAGTGTCCAGGAACTATGATCTACAAATGTCTTGAATATGGTTCTAATCAGTCTGCAGAACAATAATCAAGGAGGCATATAATTAGAACAGGCTCATCTGACGAGCAGCACATAACATTGTCTCACCTTGAAACAGTGCAGAGCCTCCTGTCTTGAAAGTAAAAACTAATTCAAACAGAGGCAGTTTTCTCATTTGAAATGTACCTGGACAGACTTCTAGTGTTCCAGAAAATGCAGTTTGGGACTTCAAAGCCGTCCCAGTAAATTTCATTGATCCTTCTGCCCTTTCTTGCCTCCTTTCAGTCGGCCCCTTGCCACATCTGTTACTTGAGTGTGGAAAAGATTCTGACCTGAGATGCCCTTCTCGATAAGTCCAAACCCTGCCTGGCTATTTGCAATCACTAATAAAAAAAAAAATAGCTGACAAAATTCTAAGAAAATATGAGTCAGTCATATTCTTTCACAAGCTACTGACCTCCGGCAGTTCCTGGTTGCACCACTGCCATCGAGGCAGGAATGACATGGGAAAGCATTAACAAGAAGAAACCAAGTTTTGAACACATACTACTTGCCTTATCAGCATTCTAAGCTTTTATGTGGATCACCATATTCATTCCCCAGAAGATACCAATGCAGTTGGTTAGGAAAGAGCAACGCAGAAGGACAAATAACATCTAGTATATGTGTCGAAGATGGTTTTCCAGCCCATCTCTCTAAAGCTCTCAACCCATACTTGGTTAAGGCTTCATCTCCTTATGCTCTCCTCTTTCTTCCTGACTTTGTATATGCCAAGTTCATCACTGACTCAGAGTCTTTTTACCTGCTGCTCCTTATACTTGGTATGTTCTTCCTCAGATCTTTAAACAAATACCTCCTCTTCACTAGTCAGGTCTCCAACTCAAGACAGCCTTCCTCAAGGAGGCCTTTCCCAGCCTCCTAACTAGACCAGCCTTCTCACCTCAGTGTTCTTTACCACTTTACCCTTCATAGCTCTGTGGGTGTGTGCACAGGCTCTGAAACCAAACTGCCTAGATTTAAATCCTGTTCCTTCTGTTTCCTGACCATAGGACAAAAGGTGGGGTGCATTGACTCTCCATGCTTTAGCATCCTTATGTACAAAATGAGGGTCATGACAACTGCTATTGTACCTATCTCATAGGTTTGTTTTGACAATTACACTAACCGTTACAGGTAAAGTACTTAGAACAGGGCCTGCTATAACTTGAGTACTCTGTTTATTGCTGTCTTCTTCATGGCACTTATTGATAGCTGAAGTTTTCTTCCTGTATGTCTAAATGTTTATTAGGAGGCAGGGAATCTGCCTTGTTTTTTTACTATGCCCTCAGCCGCTCGAAAGACACATAATAAATTATTATGTAATTCACTGAGTAAGCACTCAATAAATTATTGTTGACTAGAGATTGAATGATTTAAACCTCATATTGTACTGCCCTTTAGACTTTAGAATAAGATGATACTGGATTAGTCTTAATTCTACCACTCTATAGCTCTGATATAAAATTAGTTATTTAACCTATCCTTGTTTTATTATTTGTGAAAGAGAGATAATAATAACCACTCCAAAGCTAGATAATTTATGATATAGTCATCAATGGAACATTATATAGCAATGAAAAGTAATAAATTACACCTGCATATGCTTGCATGAATGAATTTCAGAAGCATCATGTTGAGAAAAGAAACAATACATGAAATATTATATATTGCAATATTCCACTTTACACAGTTCGAAAACAGGCACAGTTAAACTACAGTGTTCAAGTCAGGTAGTGTTAACCGTGAGGAAAAAGAACACAGAGCAGCTTCTGTGGTTCCATATTCTGTTTCACCAATCCAGGTGCTAGTTATATCGGTATGTTTATTTTGTGAAAATTCAGCAAGTGCTACCTTTATAATTTATATACTTTAAGCAAAATAACAACAACAACAACAACAACAACAATAACAACAACAGATAAAGCCTACTTCCTAAATGGTTGTAAGAATTAAATAAAGTAATGTAAATAAAGCGTAAAATCATGTAAACAAGGCACATATGAGAAACAAAAAACTAAATACTAATTCTCTTCCCTTCTTCCAACATGGGCAAAAAGCAGCAGGCATCAATTCCAGCGCCCAAAGGGCGTTCAAGACCCCTCTCAATCTGGCCTCAATCTATCTCCCTAGACTTTTGGTCAACCACACTCTGTTAGACACATTACATTGTTCTAGTCTCACTCAAATTGTCTTATGTCTTTTCACATAATTTTTGCATAACGTGTTTGTTTTTTACATAATTTTCCATACACCTAGATGGTCCTTTTCTACTTTGTTCATTCAGCAAACTTTTACTTATCCTTCAAACCTTTTACTTATCTCTTCAGTAAAGCCTTTCTCAGTATTCCTTTCAGTCACTCTCTCCTTTGTGCTCTCACAAAGGAATACTGCCTTATCTTATTGTGTTATAATTATCCTGTTGAGTATCTGTTTTGATTTCAAGCCATGTCAGTTGTATCATAACAAGGTCCTTAGGAACTTAGGCTCTCAGGATCCCCACTTACTTGACTTTTAATCTTCAGCAAGTTACCTCACCTTGTTAGGCCTAACCTATAAAATTCAGGTAGTGATAGTGTTAATGTCATAGAATTGTTCTAAGAATTAGATTTTTCTAAAATGAAATAATGTTCATGAAAGGTTTAAATATAGAACTCAGCAAAAAGTAGATAATAAATATGTTCGTTATTACCATTATTAATTTGAGGGCAAGGACATCTTTTACTTTTGTGTTCTAACAGCTACTTTTACACATGAAACATGTAGTAGACAATATTTGTTAAAGAAAGATGAAATAAACAAATAAAGGAAGAGACTTCTCTACTGCTAGATACGAAAGAATGAGAAGGCAAAAGGAAGGAAAATGAAATGGAAAAACTAAGTGACACATTTCTCTGCATAAGATAAATTCTTTTAATTAGCTAAATTAATATTCCAGAAGAAGACTCACAGGCCTCCTCCCCTTTGCTCTCATTAACCTAAATCGCTGCAGAAAGTCGAGCATTCCCTAAAGTCACCCATCCCTTAAAGGCAGAGCCTGTGGCTGTAGGTACATTGTTCAGAAAAGTGTTACTGATATATCCTGGCCATATGGCTTGAGGCAGATAATGACAATCCAGTTGAAATCCTGATGACTGATTATTTTTCTACAACTTAAAGTCACGAGATGTTTATGCCACTCAAAATATCTTCCTAAAGAAAAAAAGCTACTATCCATTGAGTGCCTATCATGTGCAACACTGCACTAAGGCACTTTACATACATTACTTCTAATCCTCGCGGCAACCCTTGGCAAGGTAGGCCGATTCCAATTTTACGGAGGAGAAAATAATTTGAGAGGTTAAGTAGTTTGCCTGCGAGAAAGCAAAGGCTTAAACCTATGTGTGTATGTGAATCCAAAGTCTTCATAACCATAACACCTCTGCTTCATTAAATTATTTATATGAATATCTTATATCAAATGAATACTAAAATTGGGATAAATATATAAGAATTACAAGTAGTATTGAAATACTGGAGACTTTTTTAATGCTACCATCTTTGGGGACATAATTCTTGCTGCCTATTGACAGAGAAAATCAGGAGAAAAAACTTAAAAAAAAAAAAACAGAGGGACTTTTTTCTTTTTTAAAGAATGTGAAGAGCAAAAAAAATTAAAAGAAAATTTAAAAAGTGAAATTAGGAGCAATTTAAATATAAACAAACTTACATTCTAATAAAGATTAAAGATTAGTACTAAAAAAAATACAAATACAAATTATATGAGATTTTTAAAGAGCATATGAATCCAGAAGACAATAAGAGGAAATCCAGAGTAAAACATACATACTTTAGCTAATAAAAGGCTAAAATTCATGAAATGAAAAGATGACACATAAAAGTCGATATAGTAAGACCTAAAATGGTTTTATAATTAAATATTTTTTTTAAAGGAGAAAATTAAGAGTAAAAAAGAATGAGAAAGTTTGAAGAGGAAAGAAATAGAAGAGAGACATTGAGGGAAGCAGGCAAGAGTGGGAACAGAGGTGAGCAGCACTTTCAAAGCCATTCAGATGGTCCTCAGACAGGGGTCAGGAGAAGAGACTGTCCATCTTGGATGGCAGCCACCTCACTCAGACTCATCCCTTATGTACTCTTTCTTCCTTTCCCTCTGTTACCCAGGGCCAGCTACATAAGGCGCGGTTCCCTAGAGTATCAGTGTGTGTGGCTTTCTGGAGCTAATTGACTGCTGTTGAGCTCCTGCGGGGCGGGGTGGGGTGGGGGTGGGGGGTCCTTGGAGACTCTATGTCACCAGACTGTCCCCAAAGGCGGAATTAAACAGTACTCATGTCCTTAGGCTCCAGCATGAAGCTAAGTTGCAATTCCCACCTATCACTTTGTAGTGAGTTAAACTGAAGTACCTCAGTACTCGGGTTCCCTACAATTTTGAGAATGCTTGCTTTTGTGGACCACACTTCCAACAACTTAACTCACAGGGAACCCTTAACCACCTTGCCTTTCTGAGTTGCCCTGTAACTCCAGGGCTCTGCAGGACAATTTTTGGAAAGAACAAAATACAATACTATTTTAGTTCAAACTCTTTGTTTTTTTCAGAGAAAAGGTCTCTAGACAAATGTTAAAGACAAAACCAGATTATGAACTTGAAAAGCTCTAAATATCGAAATACACACATATTTAAATTTCAATCAATACTAACTTTAAAAATAAGCTCAAATATTTTGATTTTTCATATGACTTTTTCATTGTTGTTATGGCATGGTTGTGAAGAAAAATAAAAAGAATATACTTGAATAAATTGATTCTCATTTTCTATGGCTGTTGATCACTGACTTTTATTGGTCAGGTGAGGACTAGAAATTCGACACCCTGAATCAAAATCTTTGATTTTTTTTCTTCCCTAGTACAACTCCCTTGAGATGACCTTTTGTTTATGTTTTTCTAAAGGAGCCGGATCAGTAACCAATAAACTTTACATTCCACTACCACCCAGCTAATGGGCCCACTTCTGCTAAGATTTGAGGTAAATAGATTATCTTGTAACAGGGATATCTTCTTTTGAAATGCTCTGACGTTTAATAACTGACTTCTTTACTTCATTTTCCTTTACAGCTCTACAGACTCAAGACAAATCAACCAACCCTCTCTTGACTACCAGCAGAGAAAAGAGTCCATGAAGTGTAAACAATATTCTTAGAACTCCAAGAAAACCAGAGGCGACACATGTTGGTTAAATACATAAACTCTGGAGCAAAACGAACATCATGTGAGTGTAGGCTCGGCCACTCACCAGCTGTGAGACCTTGAACAAATTATTTTTCTTCTTTCGCAAAAGTATATTATGAGTATCCTTCTCAGAGGATTGTTAAGAGGATTAAAGCACTTTTTAAATGGTAGGTGCTGGTACTTTTATTCCTGTTGCAATATGTAAAATTAGTAAATGGAATAAAACCATTTAGTCTGAGATATTTTTTAAAAATTAAGACAGCAAATCTTGTTTTGTAGCTCTTTTATAATAGTGTTAAAAGAATTTACTGTGTGCCAGTGCTATGTTTTGGTTTAAAAGCCATCTCTTTATTAAGATTGATATTTCAGCAGAAGAACATTTAATGATTCTTTCATCTAATCAATATCTCTGATACCTATCATTATTGCTCCTGGGTGTTCTATATAGTAGCTGTCAGCCTTTCTAAGAGTATCAAAAGATCAGTCATTTTTTGCCTAATAAAAACCAAACAAGAAAACCATGTTGCCGTGACTGCCAAAATGCTTTTTAAAAAGCTTAGTTCTGACATGATTTAAAAATGCTTATGTAAAGTCAGAAAACTATTCAAAATTTAATAATTCATCAGTAGTCTCTTATGCTCAGACAACACTGGTTTGCTTAAGATTAACTAGACCTTTTAAACATTTCTAGGAGATTTGAGTTTTACAGCTTCATAAGCATATAATAGAGAAATGTGTGAAAGATTCATGGGACAGTGTTTTTTTCCATAGCTGGTAAAAGTTTGGTGAGTTCAATTATATTGGGTTAACCATTGTTTTCTGTTTGTTTGTTTCTTATTTCAAACAGTGATTTATAATGTTAAAAGCTAGTATACTTAATAGAATTTCACAATGCCTTAATTCAAGAAAACTTTACTACTTAATGATAAGCTTTAAAAATCAAACTGATACCCAAAGACTTCTGAGAAACTACACACTCAGTAAACAGTTAACGCCATCAGCAAAAGGATGAAGACTCCACAGAAGCCTTATTAAGAGATAAGAGGTGGTCTGTTGCCAATAATTTGGAAAATGCTAATAATACATTTACTTAGCCTAATTACATGGCACACTTACAGCTTATTATTAATGCCCTCTAACACAGATATGTTACCTTGGCCTTGAAAGCTTAGTAGCCATAGTGCCTTGAATTGAACTTGGATAATGTCCAGGAGTTTCCATCAGTCCCATGTTTTGGAACAAAGCATCAGTAATACGCACAAAGTGCATGTTGGTTGAAAATGTGATATCCTTAAACGTTCAAGTTTTTTTTGTTTGGTCCATTTACCTAATATAATGTATTTCTATAATCATTTGGGGACTCAAAGTGACATAACAGAAAATTCTCATTCCATACTACTCAAATGATAATTAAGACTGTCATGAGTTAATCTCCAAACTCAGTACTATTCACACAGCCTTATTAGCACTGCTTCCAGCTGCTGATTTCAGGACAACTCAAAATCAACTTGAAGCTTACTAGCAGGAAACATGTGCCTTTTCACCAAAAGCATACTAATTTTATTACCCTGTGAAGAAATCCTCATCTATATTCAACATGCCAGTAACTTTTCGTACTAATGTTTGAGATTTGATGCAACAATTTCATGGAAAGAGAAATATCTGGAACACAAGTAGTTTTATTTGTAAAACACTCCAGGAACTACTGTTTTTTAAAGAAAATTTCAGTATCAACAAAATACGAAGAGCTGTTTCCATTACAAAAGTTCAACTTGTATGCATTCTTTCAAGTTTTCCTACTAAGGTTATAATCCTAATAAAAATTTTACTGAGTCAAATTTTTTTTTACAAAACACTCTATCCCATGAGAGCATCATAAAGGTCCAGTTTGAAGCCTGAGATTCAAAGTTGAATTGATGGAAAAGTACATTTTCTTTTTTTCACTTAAATACATAAAACAGGCATCCTGAAAACACCCCTATAACAAGTGTACATGAACTTTTCTTTTGAAGTTTGGCAATGAATTTGTGCATGATGCTTCTTTCTACTTTGGGGTGAGGATAGTGATGATTTTGTCAAATAATTGTCCCTTTACTTTGAAACCAATTATACTGGTTAAAATATTATATGTTACTACCCTCAAATAAATGTGAGTTGGATTTGAGAACATTTAAGTAACTTAAAAAACTGCATGAATTCTCTTCCACATAAATTATTTTTAAAGCCTGTAAGATGAATATATACAGATGTATATGCTATACATATTTTTTTTTGTAAATAAAACACAAGCTTGTATTTTAAAATAAAATAGGTCTATCTGGACTAACCTGTATCAAACTCCATTAAAACAAATGGAAACAAGCATTCCTTATTATTAATGGACAAGTGGAGTAACTGTCCCTGGGAAGAGATTCAATAATGTGACTTTATAAAAGTTCACAGTTGTGACTATCACAAAGAGAAACAATCAAGGATGTGGAAATTGTATATCAAGGTGAAGTCGGCTCTAAGAAACTACTGGACTAACAAGTAGAGTGATGTATCAGTCAGTAGATTATTCATTTTAAATCTAAGAAGTTAACTTGTATTAGTAGGAAGCCTGGATGGAATTTAAGGCAACATTTATATATTTTTAAAAAGAAATTCGTTTTAAAAACGATTCTTCTTTTGGTGGCAAAGATAAGTGGTAGCTTCCAAACTGTATTCTCTAATATAAAGACTCATAACAAATTATTTTTTCCAAAGAGAACATTAACCACTTAGGTACTATGTGCTTGTTCACATCATACCGGTTTTAAGAACCGCCTCAAAAGAAAGAAATAGCACTAATTGAATAATTGATGTTGCCTCTTTTTTTTTTTTTTTTCAGTAATTTATTACTGAACCAGCTTGAGCCTACTCAGCTTGGATACTGAGATGTGCATATCACATAATGCTGTATACTTTCAGGCTTTCATAGAGAAAAAAAATGAAATAGGAAATCAATGTTTGATTATATAATACCTTCTAGCAATAAATTTTATAAATTCATAAAGAATTTTAGCCAAAGAAATATGAATACCCTTCCCAGAATATTAAATCTTTAAATATTAATAATTTCTTATAGTCGAACTCCAACTTCTTATGTATTAACTACATGTGAATAAACTCCATTGTCGCTGTATTAAATATTGGTATTGTATTATATAGCGTCTACCTTACTATATCCACATTTAGATATATAAATATATACTTGAAAAAATTTCTCATTACTCTTTTTAAATTCAATAGGCATGACTAAGTGTGTCCACACAAAATAAAGTGATTTCAAACTTGGTGGAAGCACTTGATAGAGCCACTAAGCTTTAGAAGAATTTGATATAAATGCTTATGATGTAGACAGGAAAATTCTATTTGTTGAGATTCAATTATATGATTTTGGAACCTTCCCATGATAACAAATATTGTCATTCGCAGCTGCCTATAGGGATACTTATAATCCTCAAACCGTAAAAGTATATTTTAGGAATTTCTCAATACTGCTGGGGAAAAAAATCAATTTTTTTTATGATGTCAATTTGATTGTAGAATTTCCAACCCTTCTTTTTTTCATTTTTATTTTTCAAGTTCTGGTGCAATCCAACAAACAAAATACTTTTAGTATATTTCCCCATTGAAACTTATCTGCCAGATTTTGAGCATGGGTAATGGCTAATTAGAATACAAATATATTATATTCTTTTCAGCATATACAACCATCAGGCAACTTCACTGTATTATTTCACAGATCCATGGGTTATATTATGAAGAGAACTAAATATATCCAATGGGAAGGAGTGGGGAAGGACCAGTGTGTTAAAGCCAATTATGTATCATACATAAAAGTGCACGTTAGCTACTTGAAAAAATTCACATTTATTTACTGTCAAACCGTGTTAAACTTTACACTGGATATTAGTGATGGGCTCATTATTAACAGGTTTACACAAAGGGATGAAAAGGAAAGCAGAATTTTGCTGAAACAATTTACATTTCATTAGAACTTTATCATAAAATAAATTAATTACTAAATATAGGCAGAAGGAATATGGAAGAGTAATATTTATGTTTTATTTTGTTTTTTAAAAAAACAGGCACCTTTTATTCACTAAAAATTTGTGAGAAGTGCCCAGTGCCCTCTCTGCCCTCTGTTCAAGAATAAATAGAGGGATGACACAATCTTTTCTAGATTTCACCACATTTGTGCAAGGCATGGCATAACTGGCTTCAAAGAATTTTCTCCCCATAAAACACACGTTCTTTTGGCAATAAGAAATTTAAATGTAAGAATAAACCTAACTTGTCAAAGCAGAACACTGTATACAGTGGAAAATAAGTGAAAAATGGGTAGAACTTACCAATGACAAAGTATAAGAAAAAACATTTCATAACATATGTGCAACCAAGAGCTTTTCACAATATTTTCGTCAAACTCTTTAAAATTATTTTAATGACAATTATATTTTAGTTGGACACAAATGTATTTATTTTACCCTAGCAATAGAACAAAATATAATTTCTTTAGCCATTTTTCATGAGAATAGTTCATTGTACAGTTGAGGAAACATATGAAATAAGGCCTGTGGCTTGATTGCTAGTGGTTAAACATGTTTTCAATCTTTGCCTTAATGTAAAAGATTTGCAGTGAACTGCAAACTGATGCAGAATATCTCTCCTGCTTTTCCAAGTCTTGTCAGGAACAGTAAGGTACAGTAAATTTGTCCCACAGGATTTTAAAGCCTACGTCTTGTATATAATACAATGCAGGCCTACAAAAATGGTGCAGCCATATTTACAAATTTAGTTCGCAAACTGCTGCAGTAAAATGGCTGGAAAGTTTTGTTTGCTTGTTTCACAATTTCTCTAAACAGCAGCAGAATCTTAAAATACCTGGTTGGCATCTCTTTTCTTTGTAACAAATAATTCATTTTAGTATACTCTGTGTATATACAAAGTTTTTGTATGTTTTATAAAAATTCACAGAACTGCAAAGGTTCAGTCATCTCGTTCACACGGGAGGAACCACAGGTCAACAGAGCCGTCTCTTCGAGCAGAGCTGGAGGGGGCTGCATCGGGCCAATGGAGTCTTTATTTACTAATGCTTGCATGTGGCCCTTGGAATTCCTTAGCTGCACTATTAAAGACTTGTCACCAGCTGCATCTGTCCTTCTCTAACATCTCCTTCGGGAATACACCCTTCTTTGTTAATGGGGATTATGTAACCATCACTATTCCCCCTGCTAATCTGGTAGCACGTCTGAAGCTGATGGCTAGCTCCAAGGTTTGGCATGCTCTTATAGTACATGTCCTCGTTCTCACTCCTCCTGGAGGGAGACAGGTCTTCTTCTATGTCGGGACTGCTCTCCTGATAGGGAGAGTCTCTAAGATTGGGCATGCTTGTATAAAGAGAGTCTCTGTTGGGGGACTGTAGGTGGTCCTCAGCCTCAGCTGTCAGCTGGGAGACATAGCTGTCAGTCCCCTCGGGCTTCACTTTCTTCTGGGGTTGGTACAGAAGGGAGTGAGTCCGCTGAGGAATGAGTGGTGCCTCGAGTTCTCTGTGGTGGAGCTCCAGCCCTGGGTTGTCACCGTGCATTAAAGATGAAGCGTCTGCCACGATAGCATCATCTTCGCTGCTGCTACCTCCAATGGTGGGTTTGACCGGTAGTGTGAGCTCGAGGTTGTGAGTCTTGCTGCTGCCCCGTAGGTTGTTGTGCACTAATTCTGAAATGATCATTTTCTCAAAAGCAGTATCATTCAGACTTAGTCCACAGTCCACGACCTGCACGCTGTCATTATAGTCCCCTTTGCGCAGTGAGTAGCTGTTGTTAAAATTACCATTTAGCGGTAGAGTATCCATGGCACTTGTATCCCTGGCATTGTTCAGTGAATGTCCTGAAACAGAAAACGGGAGGTGGGGGGGGGAGGTCCGTTATTGCCTCTGCTCCTTCCTCAAAAATCTTTACTTCTTTTGTACAAAACTTTTTAATGTCGTTCAGGACAAAGTTGTATTTGAAAGCTAACACTCGAAAAGTGTCAGGCTTTCCCGCATTCCCAACTGTAAACAGTGCAACCCCTTAGGTAATAGGAAAAAGTGAGAAAGAATAATACTGTTTTGCAGGGAGGGAAGATGGCATACAGAATATTACTTGATCAATTTCGGGGAGACAGTAGTTAATTGATTTTTGGTCAAATCTCTTGACTCTCTTACAAAAAAAGACTTCACTCCATGCCCTTGCATAGTTAATGCAAAGCAATTCATTATTGACATTTACATTTTAAAGTACAAAACTATGGTTTATTAAGATGAAATTAACAGAATTTGTCCTAAACAACACTAAATTAAAAAGGAATAAGTCACATACAAAAACCAAAGGCAAATGTATAACATAAACCCACATAACTGGCAAGCAACTTTTTAAACAACATTCTAACATTTCCTTTTTCTGGAGATGAAGGGGGAAAAAAAAGAATGAAAAAATGGACAGATACAAAGAATTTATGTTCAACAAAGACAGCCATCTCTCATACTGACTGGACCAAGGGCCCACAAGCACCATCCGACAACACGACAGACAGCAGGTGGAATGACTCACTTTGGACAACTCACATCATGTCTGTCTGCTCAGGCTATCTGGCCTAAGAGTAGCTGATATATAAAAGAAAGTAAAATGATTTATTGTAACATGATGAAGAATTTCTAAGTTTCTCAGCAACTTAGTCAGAGCAAGGGTTCAACAAATTAGATACCAGTAATAGCAGCCTTTTACTTTTTCATTTAATATTTCTTATTATGTTGATATTATTATTATTATTATTATTTTATTATGATTTTGGTACTAACACTCTCTCTAATAGCAATGGCCCCAGGCTCCTAATGGTCAAAGTGTTTGCCTGCAGCCCTGCAGTCTGCATCAGTCACAGTGACAGCACCGAATGAACCAGCAGTCTACTGTATGAGACTGGCCCACAGACACCATGGGCATGGAGGTTAAACGCAGAAATGTTAGAGATTTCTTAAGTATGGGTCACATAAATTAAACCAAGAATAAATATTAACTATGGAATGGGAAAAGGGTGTCAGCCTTGACTAATTTATTTTTATATCTAAAGGAATGAAAGATTGGATAAGTCTGCTGAAGGTATGAAAGGAGGTTTAGGAGGAAAAAAAATATGGTAACATGCTCTCTTTGAATCAGAGTTGTATTTTCTACAGACACATAAACATGTAAACTAAGACATCACAGAGCTTTTCAGGCAAATGGAAAAAAAATTAGAGAAAATTAAATGGTCTGCACCATGGAAAGTTAGGTTATTTATTCTCAAAATCCTAGAGAAAAAAAAATCACTTATCTACAGATAGGTCTGAAAAAAAAAAGAATGAAATGATGTTATTGAAATGAAACTGACCACTGTGAGGCTGCTGCATTGTATGCAAGGCTTGGAGGAGTTTAGGAAAAAAAATTTAATTCTTGGAAAAAATAGGAAATTTCCCTTTTCAGTGCTGACTCCACTCTTAAACCTGCAGATTATCCTAGAAAACTCAATTTCATGACCAATAAATATCTGATAACTTCGATAAATTATTACTAGCAGAAAATGAGAAAATGGAGGGGGATATATTTGTTGGTGACTCAGGTTATTTTAAAAACTCTGATCCAACTTCTACATTTGAAAAACTGACAGTTCGATTTGTATCATGCTCCATGTATAACAAAATGAAGTTATGATAGTTATTTGTAAGGCTTCCTTTAGCTTGGTTGACACAATTCTCTAGCTTTATAAATTCATATATGCACCATCACAATCTTTATAAGATTCACCACTAGAAAACATTTGGTGTTTTAAATTATAGGTGATACATGGATCACTTGCTAAGATGTTTCCTCTGTAGAGGTTCTATCATGTCAATTTTTTTTCTTTTCATCATTGCTTAATAAATATAAAAATATATACTGGATAATCCAAAAGGTGTTTTCTATGATATACTGCAGATTTAAGTACATCTTTGAATGGTTTTGAAGAGGCAACTTTTTTTCTGCCCAAGTTCAGGTAATTCGCTTGAAGACTTTCCACAGCCTGTAGCAAGATTACTGTGGGAATGCAGAAATAAGTCAATTATTAAGCATTCTGGTTGACAGTACCTCAGGCTTTAAAGAGCAAATTATTTCAGCATTGCGTATACTTAAGTATGGACAGTATTTGCTACAGACCTCTATTACTGACAAAAGGCAGTACAGATAGATGTACTGTTTGAATTTGGTAATATTTTAGTTGCAAATTGTGAACCACTTGCCCGCTGAGTCTACTTCATGACTGCTAGTTATGTTTTAATTGTGCCGGTTAAAAATCATGCTGAAAAAATTTACATTTGATAGGCAAAGTTAAGTTTTACTCCCATACTTGTCTCTCTGTAGGTTGCTAGAGGAAAGCATAAGGAAAGTAAGAAAAACAAGAGAATGAAAAGAGAAGCTGCAGTTACGTTAAAAAAAATAATTTTAAGGAAAAAAAAACAGAAACAAAGTCCTGTGTTAAATTTAGTGGCAAATATCAATCACGAATAAAGATTATATGCTAGCAGTAATTATGCAATAACTTTTATCAACATCTTGAAAATTCAGTTAATATTAAATACATATGCTTTAAAAATATAAGCTATTAGAAAACATAGTAATATAGGATGGGTTAGTGACAATCTCACCCCCTCCCCCAATTAAAAAAAAAACAAAACTATAGGTATAAACTGACTAATAATATTAACTTTATTTTCAAAGTTTTTAAAAGAAAAATGAAAACTACCATAAAGCTGCACTATACTATAGTTTGGATACATCGATAATACTGGATGTAGTTTTCTATACCTAGGCATCCAAATTATCTTTATTAGCTAATTCATTCCAAAAGCAAATTAAGTCGGCAAGCTTTAGAGTCAACTGAACAGTATATCACATAGATAGGATACCTCTAAATGATATAAATCTTGAAGATGGGCTCTCGGACCATGTGATGTCAGTCCTGTAATAATATATTAAGATTTATGCCACCTGTGTCAAAAACATGGATAATTATTGGTAAATACTATCATGACTGAATTTTTACTATAATATAGTGCAGTTTTAGAAGCCTGGCATGGTCAATACCATTTTTTTTAATTGAGAAATTAAGGATGTAATAATAAACATAAGGCAATTTGAGTATTCTAGAAAAAAGGGCAAAGATCAGAGCTCTGTTTAGCAGCAAAGAAAGGCAGTTTTATTCGTAAGTATAAGCACACCTGGTGAGTTAAATACAGGAGCTGAAGGGGCATTACATACAACTGTTTCAGCGAGCAATGTGTTATAGGGGTTGTTAGTGCCGTGGGGTCGAAGAAGAGGGTTTGTTAGTAGGTAATTGCCAGTCATTCCTAAAGCAAAAAAGAAACAAAAAAGAAAAAGAAACAGAAAAGAAAAAAATACATCAGTTCTCTTATTTTAGTGTTACAGTTGCAGTAAAATACTTTTTGTATTCATCAAGGGTAGAGGACAAGTTGGCAACGGAAAATCTGTTGAAATTTTCTGACTGTATTTGAACTACTGATTTGAAGGAGAAAGGGGAGAGGGAAGTTAAATTCCAGTAATTCACAGGTGCCTTCTAAGTCCCCCAAGTAAACACCTGCTGAGGATGACATTTACTAATTTATACAAAATCACTGTTAAACAAAAATGGCAATTAAATGCACAGAGATCAACATTATGTTTCAAGATGTTACTGCTTAATATTAAAAACCAAACCACTGAGGCCCAGAAGAGGGAATCTCGAACTTTCAGAATTTACAGGTGTGGGATTATCCCTCATGAAAACATCTGTGTTAATACCAACTTTGATACAAGCAGGAGGAAAAAAACTTCAAACAGATAAAAAGTATGACACATTGCACAAAGCTTCTCTTAGTAAATGCAAGAGCACACATGCTGAGGGGGGAAAAAAGAGACTGTGTATAATGAATTATTAGACCATTCACAAATTTTATATAACAAGAATTTTCATATTGTAATCTTATTTGCCAGGTTTCAAAAATGAATCACTGAATAATTCATTTCCTTTTTGATACTCATCTTCTCAACAAAATTAAGTAAAACATCAGAGCAATGGAATAAACACACATTTCAATCATTCTAATTGATAAATTATAAACCTTTCAATTCTTATCAAACATGTTTTGCACAGCTAATGTAATTTGACTAAAAATATTTTAAAATTCAAGTTGGTTTTGATGTCATATATATTTTCTTCATTTTAAACCAAACTCTCATCAGAACGTCAACAATGAAAAATGTCCTATTTCACTGTGATAAAAATATAACATGTTATATTACCAATCAGTACATCAAAATTGAAATTACCTGGATAAATTACCTTTCCAAGGATACATACAATAGCATGATTTTTTTCATGCCAAATTAAAATTTACTAAGCTTGCATCCAGGGATACGTGTGTGTACATGCACTGTGTCCTTATCTGGCTACAATGTTTTATTTGCCAGCTTATTTTAAGTAAGAACTATTTATTATATGATAAATTTAAGGTCGTAATTGTAGATACATAGAAAATAGTAATTCGAAGAGAAAAAATGACTCTAAATTCTCATGTATTTTAATTATCTGTTTATAAAGATTTACTATAAATGTTTTTGACACTATTTACTTTTTGAAAGAAATGTAAAATAAAAAAACTGCAAATATGAATTTTCACTAGAATATTGGCACTGTTTAATGTGAATAGTAGTTATTCTAACTGCATTAATGCTTTAAGAAGAAAACTTCATAAATGTCTCAGTTGGAAAGATAAATTTATACTCACTAGGAAAACATTTTAATCCATGGCAAAGTATATTTTCAGTAATCACTTTCTCTAGCCTTACTCTGTTAATGTGGAGTTTAAAATTATATACTTTTGGCATTGCATTATTGAATAAAAAGAATTTATATGTACTTTAATAAAGGACAAAAGTTGACACAATAGCTTTAGGAGTTTGTGATATAAACCCATTTGAGAGAAAAATTCCCCATATTTCCTCTAGAATTACTATCAATTGGCAAAAGGTACAAAATTTATATTGTAAACTCAAATTTTCCTAGTAACTGACCTTGATTAAGTGTTGAAGTGCTATTGATGTCACCTGAGATAAAAGAAGATTCAGATTGTTTTCTCACAGTGTCATTCCACATCCTTCTTATACGACTCTATCAACATAAAATAGCAAGACATATGTTATGTTAGTTTCCCCAAGCTGATCTTATTAAAGACACAAAGATTCACCCTAACAATCTGCGCAGGATTATCTGTTGGTCTTTTAAAAGAAAATGTGTGTCGATTCTGGTTGAAAAGTAAGGAAGTCTATACTGCTCTGTTGCTATTTGTTCTAATGGGTTTTAATCTTCTACTCTTAAAAAGTTTTCTTTTATTGCCTTTTTTTTTTTAACATGGAGATGACTGACTGTTCAACATGATTACTGAGTGCCCATGCATGATGAGCACTGTGCTGTATGAGCTTACGATATCAAATAATATGATACGCTTCTTAAAGAAGTAAACCTCTCAAAAAAGGATGTTCACACCTAAAGAAACAGCTTGAAGAAATAAGAAGAAATTAAAACCACAATACTGAAAACGCAAGTATTTGCTACCTAGATTGTGATAATGAGGAGACAATTAGTGCATCTGAAAAGAACCTGTCTCAGTAGGCTTTCTATAAAGAAGGTTAATTAAAGATGCTGTCAAATTCTTTGTTACCTGTGTGCCAGAGGAATACCGAGCACTGGTTCTGGTAGTTGATGCCTTCACTGAACTGTGGGGGCTCTCAGTTGGAAGGCTGCCGCAGCAATATGAGTGTCTGAAGCACTTGCCATATTCTTTTCGTACCTGCATTGAATAATCAGGAGACCGAGGGATTAATATAAACATACTTGCTTCTCTCTTCCTCTAATTGAATAAGCAGTGGAGACAACCAAGATTAAGTTCCACTAATATTTTTTCTGTGGAGAAAATAAACTGAACTTATAAAATAAAGTTCAATTGAAACTGCTGAAATAGTAATCCAAAAAAAAATATCACTGTCCACTGGAATGGCTAGTAAAATCTTTAAAATCTGATATAGTATGTGGTAATGCCTAACATTGTTATTATGCAAATGTTATTAATTCATACAATATTTTTAAAGCCTCATTTTATCTATATACTTAGTAACCCCAATTTTATACTTCATGTTCAGAAAATAGGACAAAAAAAACTATTTCCCTTGTTTAATTACATTTAATCACTCGTAATTCATTCACTGAAGTTTTCTACGCTTCATCTCCTGTTAGGTAGGTCAATACATAAACTTTTATTGGACTGTGTAGTTTTGCGAGCAATGTCTTTATAAAGACAAGACTCCTTTGGCATAAGAATAAAGGAAAAAAGTACTTTGATAATATGCCATTAATTAGGATGAAATGTTTTCTTCATTTTCTGATGTGTCTAGCTTTAACATTTAGTGTAGAGTCTGAGATGCCTATTCACTTCATTAACACACAAGGGAACTATTTATGCAATTTCCATTCACATTAATGAGTTACCCATGTAATTTCCCTTTCTCCCTGAAGCTTGGATATGTGACTAGATAAAAAAGTTATTAGGCCTAAAAGAAAGTTTAAAGTCAACTTTAAAAAGGAAGTCCAAATACTTGCCAAATAATAAGGGAACCTGGAGAGGCGGTACAAAATTGGGAGGAGTTGGGGAGAGTTCAGGATACTATGTAGCTATATTGGCATATAAACATGTTTTGTTGTGGATTAGAGCCAGACTTTGAAATTACAAGAAAGACAAGGAGATGCTGTGTAAGAAATTATCTTTTCCAGTAGGTTACAGAAAAAAACCTCAATTTCTCTTTCCTCACAGTTCTATGTTCAGTATCTGCCAACAAAGACCATCACTGACACTCCTTGCAAAATCAGAGAATTAAAGTCACTAGATGACCTTTCAAATCTAAGTACATTTACATTTTCATCCTCTCAGCTTTATTTAATTACACCTATTTGAACAAATACCAAAGGTGTTGAACTTTCAAAGCATTTTCTTTGCCTAAATATGCTCATTCAAATAGTAAGAACCATGACTTTAATGAAATCATTTTATATCATACTCTTAACAATTCACCCTGGCAGCACCCAATAGGATGTATCCAAGACAAAGTAGAAAATATTCAAAAGAAGTGCAACGTGATGCTTTTAAAATGTTTTAGAAAGGTAGCAAAATCTCTTTGCTCGATTAACACACATAACTATGAGGAAATAATGGCGACCTCATCCTTTTTCTGCAAAGTTTATGCTTTATCTCAAAATAATTTGGCAGAAATTATGAATGTGATCATATGCGTGCATACAAAATATTCATTGATAAAGAAATATATAAAAACAAAGTAATTACTAAGGTTATATCTGTATAATGTTTAGAAAGTTAAAATTCAATGTTATTAAATAACACATGATACAACAAATTTCTGCACATTTAATGACTATTAACTGCTCTGAAATGCTGTATAACCAAGACGATGGCAATCAAATGGTATTTTATCCAAATAATACCCTCCGGTGTTGGTTTTGCCTAATGCCTATATTGCTGTGAATGTACATTATCTGTCAGTACTGCACATTCCACTGTCATTATCTCAAAATTATAGCTTATTCAAAACTGATGGAAGTAACAACACTATCATCTTGTCAGGACTGAAAACATAATAGTTTTCACTTTCACAATTCTATTTCTCTGTCCAATTTAAATGACCAACTAGTAATAACAGAATAAAAAAGACTACATTAGATATGCAGACAGGGAAAGGATGATGCCTAGTGAAAGGCATGGAAAGTTTAAACTTTAATAGTACTAAGCTACTCTCTTAGGTTTATGTTTTCTTGCAACAGACAAGTTTTTTATCTTCAAACATTATTTTTTGAATTAGTTTTCTTATTTCACTTAACATAAAATCAGGACAAAATAATAAAATGTGAGGTATTAAATCATTAGATTTTAGATCTATTAAAATTACTCAAAAGGTAACATTAATATTGATTTTTTTGGTATGTCTGGTGCTTTTAAATTAAGGGCATTTATCCTTATATTCGATTTTATTTTGGATTACTGAATTCTCTTTATTGAGCAAAGAACAACACTACTTATCCTTTTCTTTATCTTGTACACTCTTTGTACAAAGCATTTTTAAGACCCCACTAACATAAATATCTAGTTTATAACATTCCAAAAATGATTGGTATTGACATATTTTATATGTGACGCTTGAATTATCAGATGTGCATTACAATTAGTTTATGATTAAAAATATGATGCTAGTTAATACTATACCAGTTGTAACTTAAAATCTTCTCTATTATACCTATTATTTCCAATAAAAGAACAGCAAGCAGAGCCCCTAGCTGTTATCACTTACTTTCTTTTGGAGAGCACAGTGAAAGATGAAAATGAACAGTCCCTGGAAAGCATTAAAGATGGTGAAGAGATATGCCATCACAATAGTCTCCTCATTAATAAAAAGCAACCCAAATGACCAGGTTAGGCCAAGAAGACATAGAAGAGCAAAAGCGCCAAGCACCCAAGACCTGAAAAAATAAAGTTAATTTTATTAACAGGTTCAATGAGAGAACAACATATATCACACTTATATATTAACATATCAGTAGTAGCAGGTGACTTTCTCTATGTTCACATTCAAATTCAACAGCATTTTGGCTTTAACCTTTCATTGATTAAAGAAAGAACAACAGCATTTAGTACTGCAGCCTCCAGTGAAAACAGCAGCATCAGGTATGACCTTTTCTTACTCCAGAATAAACGAGGTATCAATACTATATTAAAAATACAAAATGTAAAACATCCCCCATGACTTTGTTGTTTTTTATGTGCATTTTGGTAAAAGAAATTAGGAGTCCTTAATTAGTTTACTCCTTTATTTTTACTCCTGTGGTGTACCCACGACACTGAATAATGTGACACATACAGAAAGGTTAAATGGCAGATAATCAGCACCTAAACTTCAGATTCTGATAAACTAATCTGAGGTGAACCTAAGGTTTTATAACTAAAGCATGAAGAAACCTAGCTGAAATGGGACAAAAACATGAGAACAACTTCAAAATAAAATAATTTTGGAGAGATTTCATCATGAATAGCTTAAGGAGAAAAGAACTGTAGAAAATAGGACGGAATGAGAAGAATTTAAAGTCAGTGCATTCCATGTCTAACTAATGATCTTACTTGATAAATGGCTTATTATCTTCATAGCTAGAAAGCATTATAAGCAGAAAAGAGAAACAAAATTATTAGACAGAATTAAAATAGAAAGTAATAAGAAAGCATTTATATATTTTATAAATTAGTCAAAATTAAGAAAGTCAAAATGCAGAGGCAAGCAATTAAAAAATAAAGGCATATTATAGTTTAAAAATACGATAGCAAATTAGATATTCCAAAATAATTATAAAAACTAAGGGCAATTCATGATATTGACGGATTTGTAAAAAATATAAATCATGCCATAAATTTGTTAATGTAGGGTTCTACCTTACCCAGGTAAGTCCGTATTATAGTAGCCATCACAAACACGGTAATTACTGGTGTAGGTGAGAAGACAGAAAGAGGAGAAGGAAGAAAAGAGAGAGATGCTAAAGATTAGCTCTCTCTCTTACCATGCAACATGCAATGAAGCTGGCACTAACCTATCTAAAACATCTAATTTTAAAAAATTACTCTTACTCTTGATCTGCCATTTTTACATTAAAAATATTTTTTCATAATTCCATTATAACTTGAATAATACCTCATCAAATTTTAAATTTAGACTCATATTTTAAAAAAAACTCTGAAAATGCTTCCGTAAGATGACTTAATGAATCGACAGCTATCGATTTTTTTGTTACTAGCGTTTTTCCAATCTTAGGATATTGCAGTTTTTATTCAACATAGAAATAAACATTTATATAATTATCATGAAAACAACAGATAATCAATCTCCAAGTTAACAAAAGCAATAGAATGTATTCTCTTAGAAAAGCAAGATTAGAAATAGAAACTGCTCAGGATCCTAAATCAAAAATTTTAACAAATTTAAATAGTTATATCAGCCATGGAAACAGGAATGTCATTTTGAAATGCATTTTATATTTAAATAAAATTGCTACAGTAATATGGAATTTCCACAATGACACTGAAACAATTTCTTGGCTCTAGGTCAAGACAAAAATTATCTAATTTTTGACCAATTTCTGTGACATGGTCACAGTGAGACTACTCAACCTTAATCAGTAAATGTTTATTCTGAATAATTTCTACAGTTGATAGAAGATATTCATGTATTCCCTGTGAAGAATATCTTTTACTTAGTTTGTCAAGCACTAAAATTAAAATACAAAATACTTACTTAATGTTTTCCAACCTGCTAGAATCTGGTTTCAAAGTGTTTGAGTGCTTCACCATTTTGCACAATGTGATCACCAGGAAAATAACGTTTAGCTGTTATAACAAATAAATAAAGAATTAGCCCACCACGACCAAAGGAAAAAATTTTTTGTAAATTTATTAAATGAGTTATTGCAATTAAAATATCGATGACGTGAGTATACAGTAGAGAATGATTCAATTTTAGTTTACATATGCAATGACAGAGTTAAGTCTAAATAAAAAATACTCTAGCTATATGATAGATTTTTTAATAGATCATTTGACATGAAATTGCAATCTCATTAAAGCAGTATCGTGTGGTGATGATTAAGTAAATTAGATACCTAAATTGGTTTCTTTAGCTAGAGGTACTCCAGGGCCTAAAAGCCATCTAATGGAAACACTAAAGTGAATTCCTTAGAAGGGGTACTTATATCACGTAATCATAGCGTATAATGGAAGGATTGCTGGATCTGGGATCCTAAGACTTAGTGGAGAGTATAGCTTTTGATTTTGGTTGATTAAATGAAGAGAATAAGATTTGCCCATTTGTAAGGTAACTATGAAGATCAAATGAAATAAAATATAAGAAAAATATTAGTTAGCTATATAAAGTAAGATAAGCTTAAATATACATAGATATACACACATATATTTGCTATTGAACTATTATATGCCATCAGTTCTTTTTCCTAGTCGCTATATTGTACGGAAGTAGGAAAATGCTGAAGGAAGTCCGTTTTTGAGTCCTTCTAAACATTCACCATGCAAAAAATTTAGGTACATTGAAAAGCCAACTGGGAAAGATGGAACCTGACATGAAATGAATGTTTGGGAGATGAACATAGGTGAAGTCAGAAGAATGGAGTTGTGTTTTGACTGAGGAGACGTGAGGTAACAGTTGGTAATCTGCATTTGCTTTTAGACAAACTGGTGGAATGCTGGACAGAGGAAAGGCAGTTCCATTTTTAGGCTGTAAAAATAGAACTAACCAAGATTGGTCCTGGATTTTTTCTGACTTTTTATTTACTCCAGATTATTCCTTAAGAAAAGGCAAGACAAAAATATTTTTGTCTTTTGTGAGCTTTACATGACTTAAAGAGAGTGCAAGCCTGAACGGCAGAGTCAGAAAAAGACCCACTGTATGGGGGGACAAATACAATTTTTGGTGGCAGATAATCGACATAACTTTGTTCAGTAACATGATCATATTTACTAAGTCATAATACCATATGATAAAATGATAACATA
Source organism: Pteropus vampyrus (assembly GCF_000151845.1). Classification (NCBI taxonomy): domain Eukaryota; kingdom Metazoa; phylum Chordata; class Mammalia; order Chiroptera; family Pteropodidae; genus Pteropus; species Pteropus vampyrus. The sequence goes on along the minus strand of NW_011888803.1, from coordinate 5,175,991 downwards.
TTTTACTCATTCATCACTCCTGGTAATAAGATAAAATTATACAGGGCAGTAAATAAAATTTCCAAGTCCTTCCTAATGAGTTTAGAAACACAGTGAAGACTTTAACCTAAGCTGTTTACCAGTCATTTTGTCCACTGTGCCTTATTATTTCACTTAGATGTAGAATTTCTTCTTAAGGGATAAAATGAGGTTAATGGGCATAATTTGCAAGTGTTGGCAGACAGTGTTTTATGTTAATTATTTGAGGACAAAAAAATTCTTTAACACTCAAAACTAATTTCCTAAAATAATTGTCTAGAGAAAAATACATTTGTAGAAACATTTTTCTAGTTTTACATTTGGAGGATTATTTTAGTTGGTCACAACATAAATAAATACTTACACTTTCAGGGATATTACTATGTGATACATTTAATCAACAGTCATTTTACTGACTTCACTGCTCCACATAAGAATGTGCTTACTGTATCGTTGTGGGTAAGTGAGATAATTTCTGCCTTTGAGAAATCAGAGAGATCTTTCTGGCAGTAAATATTTGATTTGCTTTTTAAAAAATTATGATGCAGTATATCTCTAAATTTTTTTTTAAAGCATAAGCAACAGTTTTTATTTTATGCAACAGTAATCCTTAACTAAATTTCTAAATATCCTAAGAACAAACAAATAAATAAACCTAAACTCATATAAACAGACAAAATGACTACAACTCTTAGGTAAGAAAGGCTCCATTATAGATTTAGAATTAAATGCTTTAAACCTCTCAATCCTTCTTTCTGAATGTCCTAATGAAACTACTTATTTCTTTTATTCCAAACTTCTAGACCAGGGTTGTCCCCCCACCCTGCCTATTCTTAAACAATTTCCTGAAGCATGCAGGGCCACAATTTGGTGTTCATTATTTTCTACACATATGAATTATCCTCTAAGAAATAAAATAGTAGTAGTAGGAGGAGAAGGAGAAGGAGGAGGTGGAGGAGACAGAGATAATTCCAGGAAGAAAAAAGTTATTACTTACTACAATGTATAAACTACAAAAACAAAAATGTGAATGAGAAAAAATGTGGATGTATAAAGCATTACGCTATGAAAAGAAAATGAGAAAAAATGAGAAATCTTGGGGATGGACCCATGAAAACATACTTTCCAATTAAGAAAATCATGTAAAAATCAGTTATTTAAGAATTAACATTTTCCAATAAAACTGAAATAAAACTGAAATCTACTATACAAAAACAGAATTAAAGCTAAATACTATACAAAGACATTTCTTTCTTATTAAGACTAAGGACTAAGCAAGTCGAATGTGCCACAGATAACATATCTCATTTAACCCATAAAAAAACGGACTGTTAGGCGCATCTTCCCTTCCTCTCTCCTTACTCTACAAAGATTTTTAACATTATATATGTGTTTAGTTTCTTTTCTGGTTCCAAACATAATACATTCACAATACACAAGGTTCAGAAAACACAGAAAATTATGATGGGGGGGGCGGGGAGGGGGTCAGAAGGAGAAATCCCATAAGCTTATCTCCAGAGGGAGTAGCAAGCATCTCTTAGCCATTTTAAAAATCTGCAATGCTAGGTATCTTACCAAAGATTACTCTGTTACTATAATGTCAGTGTTGAGATTCAATATACTATGGTCTGGCTCCACAGACCACAGTCTTCCCAAATAAAATTAACTAATTTATTTTGGGTGAAAAAATTAGGAGACTTCTAACACAGCAAAAATATACTAGTTTTATATTTTTAAAAAGGTTCCACTTCTATAGAGAGTAATCCAACTTATAAATCACTCAAATGATGACCTGAAGATAAATAATAAATTAATGTATAAAATACAGCCTCAAACAAATCTTGAGTAACATGAACTGTGCTCGTCAAAAAACTTCTACCTGATGGATTTGCCAAAATAACTAATCCTCCGCTTCCTTTGCAAAACACTACCATCCCATGATCAGTAAATGGCGAAAATACCCACACACTTCTACTCCCACTAGTCAAACTGTATATTTAACAGTTAGTTGTGTTTTTTCAAACCTGTCTGGGTTATACTCATAGCTAAATGTCACACAAACCCATAAAAGCAGAGTGTGAAATAAAAGGCTGTTGTTTCTAATATTCTTAATATGAAATGTTTCTAAAAGACATTTTAAAAGTCAGTCTCTTTAAAACCAACGAAAAATACCAGAAAAATAATCATAAATCCACAGGACATTGACTCAGATGGTTTCGCAACTGTCTACGAATTCTGCAATTTAAATTGGAGAATAAATTTAAATTGGGAAATTGGAAAGATGAAAATAAAAATTATAGTTAATGCACGAATATTTAGACCACAAGAAATTTATAGTTAAATCCACCACTAATTTAGCCTTTGAAATATGACTTGTAGATAGACAAATAATGAAGCAATAATATCTTTACTAGGACAAAATGCCATCATTTCAAGTCAAAGTAATTATGAAAAAAGGCATGCAAGACATTATAAATCATAAGATGGCAAAAAAAAGGCCAAGATATTTTCCCCCAATTCCACATTTAAAAAAAGTCACTAATACATTTTTTTTTACTATTTTTATTATAGAAACGAAAAAATATATTTATATCATTTAGGTACTAATCATTTTAATATGCTACCACTGACAATATATGACAGTGGAATATTTTCTGGACTTAAACAGAACATATATTACTGGAAGTATAAACAAAATTTTATTAATGTGGTTTTAAAGTTTTTTCCGAATGCTTAAAAATTATAAATGCTAATTTGTTTTCAGAGAATAAATGTTATAATTTTTTTCAGGAGATAATATACTCTGATAAGAATCATGATTTTCTAGAGTAAAATACTTTAACAGACTTTTCCCCCCCTCTTTCTTCTGCTCCTTGTTCTCTTAAAATATAACTGGAAATCAGAACAACAAATAGGCAAACAGAAACATCTTTGGTAAAGTCTATTGTCAAATATACTCACTCGAGGACTAAATAGGTTAATTCCAAATGAAACACTTACTATAATTCTAAGTTCTTTCTTTGATTTTTCTCATGACATAAATGGCTCTTTCCAGCCATACATACACTCTGTGCCTTTTTGGGGGGGTGGGGGTGAGGGGGGGCGGTGTTAGAGTCAATTTTCTTTTCTCTCTCTTTTATTTCTTCCTAATTTAGTTTCCTGCCTTTGGTATGCATTTAAAAATTAATCACAACCATCAAACATGGAATTTTCCCTATTTCTTATTATAAGGCAGGCAAAAAGATAAGGGGAAAAGAATATCTCTGTCCAACTGTTGCTTTTCCCCTTTTAATTCCAGGGCAGCCACTTTCACTCTCTTATTCTTTGTTTTCTTTCTAGCATAAATACTACTTGAGCTTAAACATAGCATTTTGGGATAGGTTGAAAGGTGTTATGCATCAATGAGAAAGGAAAAAGATGAAGTTACAGCTATGTACATAAAGAGTTTTCTAAACCTGGTTAGTCCATCATTCACATAAAAACCCCCACTAAGACAGGTTAATACGATTGTGTTGCACGTTTAGGCTCAGCAGCCTAAAGGCCCACACTAGTGATTAATTCTGGAGATGAGGCAACTCATCTGGGAATTAATCAGATTTTAACTCTGCTCTTTCTCTCTGTCTATGTGTGCTCACGCATGTGCACAAGTAAATAGGTATATAGACATCTCAGTAGAATTCTATGTGAAGGAATGACAGCAAATTCAGAAGAAAAAAAACTTTGCTATTTAGCTAAAACAAAGTAAATTGCCAAATGGGGGATTCTTTCTCTTCCAATGACAAATTATACTCTTTTACCTATTTCAAAACAATTTCATAAATTATTGTTTAATAATCCTCCAGTATAATTTCCTAATGAAATTCATCACTACTTAATGATATTGCATAGCTAAAATCATAACCCATACTGGTGACATGATAATACAGAGAAGTTTAAAAACAGAAAGAGGTTCCACAGATTAATGGAATGCACAGTTTGTGTTACAGCCATCAACCGGCTCAATTGAATCACATCCGCCTGAGCTTAGCAGCTTAAAATTCATTCCACAGCTTGCAGTGCTGACATGGATATGATAAGACAGAAGAACAGAAACACCACTCTGAAGTAACCTAACTGAACTGCACATGTTCTGACCCTTTTTGTCCTCCCTGGAGCTTTTGCTACCTGGCAAATGCCACTCTAAAACTGCACTTGTATCTCCAGATCTTTGCTGTTAGCCAAGCAGAAACCTATTTCTCTCAGGGACTAGCAGGCAGAGAGGTGTTCTCTGAAGAAGACTTCTAAATGAGTGTGTGAGCTGAACTCTTACTGAACTGAATTAATTATTAACGATGCAGATGGAGCTGTCCAAATGATAAGAATAGCTCCTGACGTGTCATGATCCAAGCTTTCATTAAACCATTTCAGGCATACTAATGGTTTCCCACTGCTCATTACTTACAAGCACTTTTCTCATAGATATAATAACTCTAGTGGCCTGTAGGCAAGACATTCAATAGAAATACAGAAGTAGGAAGTTTTATCTTCCATAGCATGTTATTTTTCCTCACAGAACATTATTTAAAATGTACACTTATTTAATATTACTAAGTTAAATGGTTTCAATTCAGGAAAGCTGGAAATGGAAAACTTGTTATGAGCATACTCCTGAGAAGTATAGTACACTATATAATTTATATTATTAAGATTTGAATCTAAAATGACTTTTAAATGTCCTATGTCACCACAACGATATATGTCAGTATATATACTAATGTTCAACAAACATGTACGGTACAATCATATCATATCTCAATTTAGGTTACATGCAAGATAATGTTTCATACTCTATACCACTCTTTGTCTCTCTGTGCTGGGACAATTAGAGGGCAAAGCAATTGCAAGAGAAGAATTACTCCCAGGACCTATACTGTGATTGCTACCTGCTGTTTTGTTTTGTTTTAAGTTGGGAACACTGTTCCCAGAAGCCCTTCACATCTCAACTTAAATGATTTGGTAGAGGATAATAATGACGCCGTAAATGGGCGATGTAATAAAATGTCCTTTACCTATTTTCTTACTGGAAGCTGAGTATATGTGAATATTAACTCCTTTTTGCCAAGTGAACTGTTTTTCAACACTCTAAAGTCAGTATGTATGTTTAGAGATAGAAAAAAATAAAACTGCAGTACAACAGAAGTACACATAATACTTTTAAGACCAACTACCCCTAAAATAGTCTTTACAATTTTCAAAATATCAATATGGTTGGCCAGAGAGGGAGAAAGAAACCGGTGACTTTAAGGCTCATGCCTCCTCATGTCAGCTTTTTGTCTTATAATTCGAGGTAGGCTTAGCCCATGTTAACATAAGTAAACCAAGAACAAAAACTAGGACAATTATCTGGACTGAATAATTCTGATGAGAAATGAGCTTTCTAGGAACACTTAAGAATGTTTTACTAATTTGATTCATTGCCATTCATCTCCAATTTTCATTTTGCTTTGTATAAGTGTGTAAAAAAATTCATTTTAATGATGAAAGTACATATGCTTGAAGTAGTTTTAAGTTTCCTCGAACTGCTAAAATTTTTCTCAATTTTATGAAACACTAGAAAACTACAGAAATATCCTAATAACCTCATTTGCGTCACTTTTTAAAGGGAAGAAAAACCTTAAATAGTAATAAAAAGCTACAGGCAATATTTAAACTTGCTTGTGTTTCCTTTTCAATCTTATAATGGTCAATAACACCTATTTGTAAAACATAATGCTAAAACTGAGTGAAAAGTTTTAAATACTGAAATCTATTTTAGCTACATTGTTTTAACTATATTTCAAATATTCAACTAACAATAGAAGTTAAAATATACCTTAATGTCATCATACTTAAATTACATCAAAAATTTTTAAAATAAAAGTTTCTTAAAAACCAATATTTTTGTTTGGTATTTTAAGTCTTAAAAAAGGAATTTTATTTCTAATGAGTTAATAATTGATTTATTATACATTCAATAATCTAAGCTGAAAACATCTTTTTGTGCTCTAAAAAGAACTTAGGGTGTGGACATTTATTTAAAACTACTAAATTACTATGTGGAAATTAAGAGAATAAATATTAAGCTAATGTTCTTTCACTTCCACACAACATTCATTTAATTCATAAATGCTACACAGGCTTAGCGCAGGACTGATATTAAAAATTTTAGAGACATATCTTCCTGAATTAAAACTCTTAGCAAAATACTACTCAAAAACAACATATGCTATACACTTCAGTTATTCCTTTCTAATTATCAAACTAATCTCAAATCATGTAATGTTAACATGGCTTATACATGAGTCTATTTTTTAAGAATATGACATGACATTTTATCAAACTAAAAAAAAAAAGAAGTACTTTTTAGAGAGAGCATTTCAGAAAAAGTACTAATTACCACTTGTATAAACTCTCAATAATGGTACAATATTTAAAATATACTACATAATTTTATACTATAAGCTAGATGTGTTCATAATCTTTGAATTCACTGATAAATTAACAATAAAACAAATTATCCCTTTTTCAATTGCACTGCTAAAGCAGCAAGCTAAAAGTAAGGGGAAAATAGAAGTGGCTTACCAGAATAATGAAGGTAACAGGTCCAATGAAACTCCATATAAAATAGTTATCAACATGAAGCCAGCAACTATTTTGGGGGGGGAAAAAAAAGAATATGTATTAAGTAGCTTCATGGATCCTCAACATCAAAAGGAAAACAATTTAAAAAATCTAACAAAACTACCTTCGCATTTGCCTTTGAAAACTCATTTATTATAGGCAAGAATAATTTGATTAATTCTGAGTTGGCTTTGACTTAAAGAATAGTAATTTATTTACTTCAACTTACTGGTTTTCATTTCAGGTTTTAAGTTCGATAAAGGCATAATAATGCTTGTATGGGGAAAATAATAAACCCCAACACACCCTAATCCCTAATTCATAAAGACCTCTGACTTTACTAAGAAAAATTTGAAACTCAATGTTCCAAATTTGTCTCATCATTTTAAAGTTCTTATCTTCAATTTTTGCCTTTCAGGTCTATGTGTGAGCTAAAGTGTTTAACCCTATGGAACATAAAAGACAAAAAAATGTGTTTACATGTTATGTTTGTTGCAAAACTGTATAGCATAAATTTAATACCTCAACTGGGAATGGATGAATACTAGAAAAAAATCAAAGCATAGACTCATACAGTATTAGAGTAAATGATGCATAAACTTATTAAGACAGATTTTACTTAGTGGTTCATTTTTCATATAACACTGAATCCCCACTGAATTTCTTTTATTTGTCTTTCATCATCTGTACAGTCAAAAAGCTTTCTTTAGTCCAAAGAATCTTTATATAACTAATTTTATCAAAGGAAAAAATAAACAGAATTGGAAGGCAAATTCATGCCTCTAGCAAATAAAATCCTTAGAAACATAGCTATGTCTACCTTCTGTCACTTTCCATAAATATCTATATTTTTTATAAATAAAAGACAGTGACTCATTTTAATCCTTTCAAACTGCCTGATGAAATATTATCAAAGTAAAACATATGGGAAGGAATGTGCTACTGTCACAACTCAGAATGAGAGTTAGCTAGAGGGTCGGCTGCACAAAGAGAGCTAATGAAGCATTAGCTTAAAACTGAGTAGTTAAACCTGTCAGATGCTTTAAGTTCAGAAGAATTTTTACTTAATATCTTTCTAAGGCCAAAAAGTTATTTACTTTTTCAATTTGTTTCAGGTCAATCTTTTGTGTTAAAAAGAAAGTCCATAATTTAGAATCTGCCTCGCCAGAGTACAAATCCTCTGAACCTAGAAAATTACAAAAGACTTGATTGTAATTTGTGCACGGCATGCCCATTCTCTTACCAATAAGGCTTTCAGAGGCTATTTTAGTCTGTCAGGGAACCTCACTGACAGCTAACAGGCTTTAAAAAATTATTCACTTGAAAAACACTCAGGTCGCTTGCAATTACTTACGCTTTTTCTGTTCCATAGCTCTTATAGTCAATAGCAGCTGAGACTCCAACCACTGTGGCAGGAAACAAGTAACCAGCAACATAGTAATATTTCTTCCTTGAATATTCACTTTCGAAAACTTCAACTAACATTAGATAGAGCTGCACACCTTCTAAGCACATCCAAGCAAAAGCAGCCAAAAAGAAAAAGTGTAAAAGTCCTGCAAATATTGGGCATGCAATCTATAAAGGAAAAGAACAAAAAAAAGAGAACACATGAATAAAAACAGTCTACTCCAAAACTGCAAAACAGTCACTGATAGTGCTCACTATCGTCTTTAAAATATATCATTATTTAAAGTACTGCTTGTTTAGATGAAAACAAATTATAAACACTGCCAAATTTGAAGAGTTTAATGCTTATAGAGTATATTGCCAGGTATGCTAGAAATTTTAACACTCTAAGACATTATTATTTTTAGTGAAATTTTGTGCAAATAAAAAAACATATCTTAATTTCTCTTCTAGAATTAGCTATTATCAAATCTGAATATTCTACTTGTAGATGATCTGTTCTGTTAAGTCTTTAGAATGGTCGTTTCCAGATATTTTATTTCTATTTTTTTCTGTAAGAGAATTTTTGAAATTTGCTTTAATTACAGATATCATAGGCTCTAATTACATAACATGATTTTCCCGTCAGTCATATGTGGAGCACTCTTAAATTAACCCTGGTGCAGATGAATATAGGGTGAACAATTAACTAATGATTAAGTTCTGTTTCTAACATTAAGACCTCATGATGAATAAAATGCTCAAAATATGAAGAAATAATCACTGGTCAGAATGACTATGCGAGCAAAGTGAAAATTGTAGTAATAGGATCTTTTCATTTCAGTATCTTCACCATTCTTCTATTCAAATTAACAACCCAGAAAAATACAACTGTACCTTAATACAAAAAGTGAATTAACTCATAATAACTTTTCTTAATGACTGGGCTTTTATCACAGATTATCCTTCAATAATTGCCATGTCAATTCTATTAAATTACAAAGTAAAATATTACTATCAGCATATGAGTGGATTCACACTTGTTATAATAATTTTCAGAGATCCAAGGTCAATAAACTAAAAGGAGTACTTACCATGTATTTTGTCTTATCAATGCCTATTAGAAAAATAAATTCAGCAATGAAAAGGTTGATACAAAGGTTCTTGTGAATAGTATTACGGTCACTCTGTAGACCACGGAAAAAGCAGAAGGTGAAGATGCAGATAGCCAGACAAACAAGGGAGATGACAATTCCCACCCAGGTGATGACTTTAAGGAGTAATTCATGAACTCCATCTTTGTACTAAAAATAAAAACATATGAGGAACATTAATATTCTTGTATTACGTCACCTAAAGGTAAGACAACTTTCACATGTAATAGCTCATCTTTCAATACTAAACTCTCAGAAAATTCATGTGTATTCAAAGAGTGCTCAATACTAAAAAGATATTTTGATCATATAACAGAGTTCAATATTATCTTATCAGCTTTTATATCCAAAAAGTGCAAGAGCCCAATTACTTCAAAGTAACGACTGAAATAATTATCTACATAAACAGAGAAACTATATAATACAATAAAAGATAGTTATTAAAAATAACTGGCATTTTAATGACTTCTCAGGCTAACACATAAGTCAAATTTTAAGTATTAAATTTCTCCTTTGGTTTTTATATTATATTTATATACTGAGTCAAGTACACGACATGACTCAGTATATAAATATAATGTAAAAACCAATGCTACATTCCTTAAAATATTTTTATCTTCTGGCTTTCATTCTCTTACTCACAAAAAGGAATACTAAGAAACATTCCAGAAATCATTCAGACCTTTCAATAACTGTAGTTTTGTAGTGTGCAAAATGGTTAGGAACCTTAAAGTAATGGTTTTTTATGAGATTCAAACATTCAAGATGAGGAAGGCAGGTTAAGCATTAGAGCCCTCTTTAGTATGACCTATAGCTTCTCAATCCCTGACCACCTCTGCCAAACATCTGTCCAAGGAGAAAAACTTAGAATAAAGTCTGTAAAGCACATGGTTTTGAGAAGTAACAATAAATATAGTGGAAGGCTTCCTAAAATATATGGACAGTATAGAAAAAATTAGAAATCCACATTACTTTGTTTGCTTTTTACTTACGATAAGCACCCAAAAAAGGGACTATTACACAAGCTGTTTTGAATCTCTGAGGTTTTTCTCTGCTACTAATTAGAAGTGCAAATACTTACTGCAATTTCCCTGTGGGCCATGAGAATTGCAAAATTTGTTAGGTGGCTGCATGCACACGTTGTACGAGTTTTATTAGTGTCAACCAGCTTGCAGCCCTGGGTAGACCAATATCCCATCATAGTTCTCTCTGAGTAGTTCCAGAAGGAGCAGTTTGCATTGAAATAATTGTCAGGCTGGGAAATAAAATGACAAGATAAAATTAGGATTTCACACTCTAAGATGGCAATCGCAATTGTTTAATATGTGTAAAAGGTAATTTAGATTAAACTTTGCATGTTTCGGACTATAAAGTTTTTCATCAGCAAAACTGTAGACTATGTTATACAAGGCAGATATCTAACTTAAAGGGGCTTTATAGTCCGAAACACTCTAAAGAGTACTCTAAATTACCAAAGACCTATTTGATACAATTACAATTTCCATCTTATGATTTTACATACTGATGGTAATTAGAATCATTTCTTTTTCTTTTCTGACAAAGTTAGAGCCATGAATTTGTCCTGAGAAAAAAATTCTATGATGACCAAGTGTTTTAGAATCCATTTTCGGCTCATTTTTGTTCTCACAGGTTAGCAATGTCAAGATTCTCAGAAGAGTCAATTGACTGCGGCCACACAAATTTATTTTCCTTTGCCAATTCTGGAGAACTACTTGGCTATCTGTGGGCACTTATTCACTCTACTTACAACAACTGTCAAAATTCTGTGGACAAACTTGCATTCTAAGGCACAGTAGAGAAATCACATGGATTCAGTCCCAGTTTTTTTAAAAAACATAGTGTTTGATAATTGTGGCAAATATGATCACTAAAAGCAAAAACAAAAAACAAAAACCAACCTCCCCAAAACAAACAAACACCCCAAAACAAACTGCCAGACTAAAAAGGTGGAATCTTATCAGTTAATACTCACCCATCTTGATGCTAAGAGTTAATTTTCCTTCTAAACCAAATTATTCATTTACATTTTCCTGCTGATTACTTATTAGCTTTCATTAAGAATACACTTAAGTTCTAAAAATCACTGAACCTCCTTTAATTTTATGTTCACAGGCTTAAATAAACTCGTGTCTCTGACCTAGTCCAACATTTGAAATTCAAATGGAAAGGTCCTTTCTTTCCTCTTGGCCATCTTCCCCACTCTCTCACTCCCCATCCCCAGGCACATCAGTTTTACTTTCCCTCCTCACTGGTTTTATAACCTTCTACTACTTCATTAGCATATATAACTTACATCAATGTGTGGCAGGGTAAAAAGCACAGGATCTGTCAAGTATACTCGGCTGGATTCTTTATTGATTGAAACTGAAATGACGTGGGAATTCACTGCAATGGTGCTATTACGACCAATAAAGTCAGCACCCAATTTTATGGTTGCATTTTCTGTACTGAGGAACTGTCCCAGACTCCGGTAAATGATGAACACCAACTTTGCAAGCCCTAGGAAGGTAAAATGGTCATGTGGCTTTACAGAAAACATGCTTATGAATAATAATAAAAAAAATATACATTAAAATAAGATTAAATGAAAAAAATTCCTTATAGAATCTTCACTTAGATTTAGTTTATTGGGAAAAAGTAAAGCATTATTTTAAATCTGCTTTTAAATGTTAAGCTCTATTTGTTATATTAGAAGTTAAATATGCACTCAGCATTTTGGAACTAACAGGTTTAAATGAACAACAACAAAAAAAACCCATCAATTTTCAACGGACTGTTCCATCTTACCATTCCTGCTGTTCTGTTTGACAGTATTTGCAGAGAGTTGGATAGAGCTGCCTGCTCCTTTGATGCCCAAAGGAAATTTAAAGTCTTGGACCTGTCCTTCTGTACTGAGTACTGCAACTTCTAGAACTAGATGAGGCAAAGGATAAAGAAGAAGAAATAAAAGGGCATACTTTAAACTACAAAAGAGGCAAATGATAATTGCATGGAATCCATTGTTTCTTATCTACTTACAAAACATTACTGTTTAGATTTCAACAAAATCATGAACAACTAAATTATTCTAAGATATCATAAGCCTCAACTACTCTAAAAAATTCCGTATAATCATTTTTTCAGTTTATCTTTTGTCATCAACTAATTCTGGATTTTTAGTCTATGAAAATGAAGTGTATAAATTCACAGCACACAATTTCCAAAGTTTCATTTAAATCATTAAATTAAACAACAATATTTCAAAATGATTTTTTTGGCTCTTTATGTTAAATAACTCTTCTATGACCATTACCTATCAATGGTAAAACTCAATATGAAGTACAAATCTGAATGCCTTTATTGCATGTATACATCTATTTCTATGTATATGATTAATTTTAATATGAAGATTACATAGATCAGTTTGCAGTAATAGATTTTCACTAATTTCTAAAAGTAGTAAGACCAGCATAGCATATTTATGAGAAAATATCTGGTATTATATTAAAACTTCCCATTAATTCTAATTAGTATCTGTCAATCTTTACATATTGTAGTTAGGCAAAATAAGCTTTCTGCACCAAATCCGGCCTGCCACCTGTTTTTGTAAATAAAGTTTTATTGGAATACAATCAAGCTTACTCATTTACTTATTATCTTATGGCTGCTCTGGTGCTACAATACCAGTTAAATACCTGTAACTTAGACTACGTGGCCAGGAAAGCCTAAATGTATAGTTTGGGCTTTTATAGTAAAAATTTGCCAACTAAGAGCAATACCTACTCTTAATAAATCAATAAATACAGTATATATTTTTCTTTAGGTTTCAACCTCTCAAATGGTGTATATCCTTGCATAGCTAGTTCTATACTTAAATACATTTGTTTGTGTACACACACACACACACAGAATTCATCCACTTTCCTTCTCTTTACAAAAATGGGCTTATAGCATTATAGAGTAACTCTTGGATACTCATTTATTTATTTTTTTTTCATCTTTCACAACTTTGTTTTGTAAAACACATGTAGATTTAGCTATAAATATGAAATCATATCACTGGGAGATTTTTAAAAGCTATCAGACCACATGTCAAGAACCTGAAATACAAGTTTAAACTCCTAGAATTCTATTAGCTCCAGAAGCTGACTGAGATATTTCTTTTATTGATCTATGCTTAGAAAGACTAAGCAGGTAGGTGAATGAATAATCTTTCCGCATGTTCAGATACCATGTGTGTGGGTATGGGGTGAAGGGGAAAAGAAGACTAACAAATAAGTACATTTAATATATACCTCTCTCTTCCTTACGCTGATAGGGACTCTTAATTATTAAATATTCTTAAGTAAGGTAGAAGACAGGGTGAAAGAAGGAAATCTTTTGAGTTTTATGAAATGTTCCAAACACAGATATCTATGTACCAAGACTTAATTTGACTCAACAAATATAAAAATCATAACCAGAGTAAAAAATAATAATAATTTGTCGGAATTTTTTAAGGTCCATTAATACAGATCTTAGTAGAGAATTAATAACTTTATACCAATAAATGAGTAAATTTATATAAATGAATAACAATAAAAACAGGCAAATGGGAAAACTTACTAGAAATATAAAACTGACTAATAAATTTAAAATGCCAACAGTTTATGACCATTCAAGAAAATAAACTGATACTTAAATATACAGATGCAAAAATATTTAATAAATTATACATACTTTATGTATAACATCCTGAACAAATTGATTTTAACTCAAAAATACATACAGAAATTAATGCATTAGAAAATATAATTCACCAAATTAAGAACTTAAAAAATATTAACAGAAAGAATTCAAAAACTTCAACGCCTACTAAATATAAGAAACCTTCACAAAAATAAAGGAATAAAAAGAAAATTCCTTGCTCATATAAAAACTTTATTATCAGAAAAGGGTTATCTTTTCAAACTTATAGCAAACACTGACTGGTAAAAGACTCTAGAAGCATTCCTTTTAAAGTCAGGATGATCCCTATCACATTTTATTTAGCATTGTACTGAAAGACCTCGCAATTGCGGTGATTAAGAAAAATAAAAAGTACAAAGACTGGAAAGAAAAAGTTAACATTATTATTTAGAAAAATGATTATCTACATAATAGTCTTGAAGGAGAATTTATATACTATCGGAAGTAAAAGAACTTTGCAATGGTGCAATCAGCAAACAACAAACAATTAGAATACATAATTTAAAAACAGATACTATTAACAATAAAAATTTTACCTAGGAATAAACCCAGTAAAACTACAAGATATTAATGAGAAAAACACAGAACTTTAGTAGAAGACCTAACAACAAATGGAGGATTATATTATGGTGTTATTTGGGAGAACTCAACAAGTAAATCTGGAATATTTCTTTTAATATTGATCTGTAAACTCAATCTAATAAAAATTCTAACAATATTTTTTGTGTATAACTTGACGAACTGTTTCTAAAATTCATGTGAGGGAGACATGCCAAAACTAGCTAAGGCAGTTCCTCAAGGAGCTGAGTTGAAAAGAACTCACCAGATATTAATATTATTGAAACAAAACAAAAACAATGTAAAACATACATTCCTAACATTCCTATCAAGTATAGCAACTTGATATATGGCAGAGATATCATTAAAAACCATTAGGAAAGGAATGGACTACACACTAACAACTTATGAAAAAAGGAACAACTTACGAAAAAAGGAAATCAAATTAGTTCCCTCCCTTATATCATAAACAAAAATAAATTTCAGGTAGATTAAAGACATAATTGTAAAATGGTAAAGTTTCATCATTTCTAAAATAGAAGATCTTTATAACTCAAAAGTAGAGAAAATTTTTTTGAGTAGGACACCAAAAAGGAAAATATTTCTTACGTAAGATACCAAAAACACCAACTCTAAAAGAACAGACTGACAAATTTTACTTCATTTTTCTGTAAAAGAAAAGTTACCATAGCCAAAGCAAAAAAGAGAAAATGTAAATAAAATAAATATTTGCAAACTATGTAATCCTTAAAGAATCAGTGTCCATAATGAATTATCTACGGAGAAATAAGTAAACAGGAAAAAGTTGTGGATAACAAATTCACAGGATAGAAAACTAAAATACCCAGGAACACATTGAGTAAAGAACTGCAAGTTGTGTAGTAAAGAACTGCAAAGTAAAACAGCAATGTTATCAATTCGAATCCATTAAAAGGACAAAGTTTATGTCAATAATAAATGTTAGCAGCAAAGACAGTGATGGGGAATAATGGTATTACAGGTGAGAATGTAAAATAGTATTAGAAAGCAATTTGGCAGTATTTAGTAAAGTTGAAGATGGGCATGCTCTAGCACCAAAAATTCTAAGTATGTGCGTGCATATGTGTGCATGTGTCTAGAAAGGCACATACATTTGAGCAAGAAGACATACAAAAACTTTCACTGCAGTTTTCCTTATAGTATCAACAAAAAAAGCATAAGTCACTAAAATATCACTGGCATAGTTAAATAATCATGGGGTATTCTTAGATTACATGAATATGCTAGAGAGGCACGTTATCAACATTCATACACAGAAAAATTACAATGGTAGAGAAAAATTATACAATTACATTTATAGTGTGAAATCATAAATGTTATAAACATAAAAAGTAATTGTTAAGTGTACACTACCTGTAGAGCAAAATTTAAAAAAACAGCTTGCTAATGCTAACAAATAAATTAAGGATGAAGGTTACTGCCTTTTGATCAGATGAGAAAGGAGAAAATTGTTTACACAATCTGTAAACAATTTCTTTCCCCGAAAATCTGAAACAAATATGGTAAAATACTAAAATATGGCTTAGCTGGATGACTAGAACACAGTTGTTTATGATATTCTCTATTTCTGTATGCTTGAAATAATCTATGCCTTGTTCAATAGATTCCATGAAAGTGAATACACCTGATTCATAGGAGAGCCACCCAGAGCCTCCCTTACAGCCAATTCTGTGATAGGATTTTAATATATTTCTGTCCTATTTTTCAAATTCATCACAGAGGATTTGCTGCAATGAGAGGAAAGGGGAAGCAAAGTCAAAGAGCATATAGGGAAAACTACATTCTGCCAGGATATCCACCACATTGTAGGGTCCACTAGCCTGAGTCCTAGGGTAAAAACAACATGGAGTAGATTGAAGATGACAGGGAGCAAGGCCAAAAGCCAGGCTTCAATGGTGACACAGCATGGAGAAGGATAAACCTTTGTTGTTGTGAGCTGGTGTGACTTTGGGGTTTGTTACTGCAATATAACTAAGACTAAATTGATGGATACAATCATGCTGGCTGCTGAGCTCATTGGGAAAATAAATGATAGGGAATTTTATAATGGATGAATTAGGCTAATAACACCTAAATCACCTAATCAATCATAAGATCACAAAGAAAGGCAACCAAACATTTATGTGCCTCTTGAATATGAGGCAATAGAAAGTTCTTATGGGGAGATTAAAAAAATAAAAAACAACAACAATAAAAAACCTTAAACCTGACCTGATCAAGCCTCTCGATCTAATATCAGTATACATCGACCATGGTAAAATGATATCATGGGGGTGAAATAAGCCAAATCCAGAATGTGGGAAATTTTACAGCAAAATTATCTGCTCAATTTTCTTCAACAAAAATGAAAAAAAGGTTTTTTAAAATAAAGATGTAGGGAAAAATGACTTTTAATTGAGACTTTTAATTATGTACCAATAAAATGTATGGCATGGACTTCTCCATATCCTAACAGATAAATTAACAATTTTTAAAAATCAAGTCAACTTAAACACTTTTTTGTTATCTTTTGAACATATTTTTGTTAATTTATTAAATTGTTAATTTATTAAATTTGTTAATTTATTAAAGTGACGATGTGTTTTTTATAAAGTATGGCTACTGCCATGCCACCCTGAATAAGCCCGAACCTGTCTGATCCTGTCTGACCTCTCTGGTCAGGTCTGGTTAGTACTTGGATGGGAGACCACCACCGAGGAAGACCAGGTGTTGTAAGTGTAAAAAAAAAATAAAATAAAAGAGAGATTGTAAGCTGACAAGGTCCTTACAATCTGTACGGTCAACCAAGGGTTACCTCGCCTAAAATAAATATAGATAGATAGATAGATAGATAGATAGATAGACAGACAGACAGACAGACAGACAGATAAATGGATGAATGAATAATAAATAAAATATGGATCATTTACGGTAATAATATGATGTTAGGATATGCTTTAAAATAATAAAATGGCAAGAATTAGAAGTGAAACAGGATTAGCAAGATGTTAAAACTGGGTAATAAAGATTTTTTAGTTAAAATTAAAAACTTCTGCTTAAGATACTACAAAAATTTTAAAAGTCACATACTGAGGGAAAACATTCACCATACATATACCCAACAAAAAATTTATATTGAGAATATATAAAGAATCTTTATAACTTACTAATAAAAAGACAACCTAATTAAAAGTGGGCAAATATATGAACAAGATACTTCACAAAAAGATAAATGGCCAAGAAGCACATGAAAAGTTGAACAGTTATCAACAAAACATAACTTAGCAATCACATAAGTGCAAAATAAAACCAAAATGAGATGCCACTACAAACCATGAGGCTAAAATTAAAAAGACACTTAAGACAACCTTAAATATTGGTGAGAATGTGGAGCAACTGGAACTCTCATTGCTATTAGTAGTATAAAATGCTACAACCACTTAGGAAAATAGCAGGTTTCATAATAACAGTAAAAAAGTGGAAACAACCTAAATGCCTAACAGGTAAGTAAATGTACAAGTAGTGATGTGTCCTTATGATGAAACACTACTCAGCAATAAAAAGGACTGAACTACTAATGCACCAATATCGATAAATCTCAAGAACATTACTGTGTAAAAGATAAAAAAAATAGGATATATTGTATGATTCCATTCAACTGAAGGTCTAGAAAAAGCAAAACTAAATTACTGTGACAGAAAACAGATCATTGGTTGCTTAGAGCTGGAGATAATGAGGAGACTGACTGCAAAACAGCATTAAGAACTCTTTTCAGGTGACAGAAATGACTGTGCTGTTGGTTATATGGGTGTACATTTGTCAAAACTTATCTAACTGTACATTTAAAACAACTGTTCTTACTGTATATAAATTATACCTCAAAGTTGATTTTTAAAAGCTATAACCAGATACAATTATACCAGATATAATTATACCATTTTTATGAGGTCATGCATAAGAATAAACCATATAATAAAGTTAAATTAAGGATTCAAGGAGAAATCCCTAAGGAGAAAAACCAAATTGTCTTAAAAACCAAAGATACTATAACCACATCCTAAATTTAGATAAGAGCATCAAGAGGGTGAAGACGGAAAAGGATATTTTTGTCCTCCTGTCTAAAAAGAGAATAAGTCTTAGGAAAAAGTTGAATGTTTTCCTATACTAAATCATATATAATGCTTGTCACAAAAATTATTTATATCTTAGAAATAGAAAGACATAACTATAATAAAATATGCAAAGCAACTTTCATAGCAATAATTTTTGGGTAATCAATATATGCATACAGTAACTTTAGGGCATTATTATTTGAGAAGTTAGTAATATGTGTATTACATTCTATAAAAATCTCCACCCACAATGTTCTTTTATTAATTAAAAAAGAAGTATGAAGAATAATCCTTTAGTGCTCACTTTGGGAGCACATATACATAAATTAGAATGATACAGAGAAGATTAGCATGGCCTTGAGCAAGGATGACACACAAATTCATGGCCAAATGGGAGAGCGGTGGGGAGCTGGGTGAAAAAGGTGAAAGGAGGAAGAAATACAATTGGTAGTTACAAAATAGTCATGGGGATGTAAAGTACAACATAGGAAATATAGTCAATAACATTGTAATAACTATATATGGTGCCAGGTGGGTACTATGTAAATTATGCATGTCTAACCACTATGCAGTATACCTGAAATTAATAAAGAATAATGACTATCAATTGAAATATAATTGAATATTAATTAATTTTAAAAAAGAATAATCTTTTAAAACTTGGAAAAACACAGGTATTAGGGAAAATATATTCCTGGACATTTAAATTTTCAGATTATGTCTCAAACTGCAATAAAAATATCCCAAACATATAATAGTGCATTCTACATTATATGAGGCTGATGCGAGGGAGCACAGACTGTCAACCTTGCCTGTCAAATTTTCTTGCACTCTTAGAGCATAAGAGGGAAATTTTAGATTTTTTTTTCCTGTTTTTAAAATAGCCTTTAGAAAATTTAGAATACAAATTGAGATCATAACACATCACTTCAAATAACACTTTCTATAACTCACCCTCTAAAACAATAAAGTCTATAGTCCTTTATCCTTACAGGTTCATTACTGGAAACATTTGAGAAGACTTGTTTAATGTATACCTTAGAAATTTCATTAGACTACTAAAAATGAACCTCAAAAATAATAAAGCTTAAGACAGAAGGGGGAAGCTTTATTCATTCTGTATTACTACTAAGGCTATGGTAGAGCATAACTTCCTTATGACTGGTCTCCCAGATCATGACAGGCCAAATTATTTTGACTTCATTTAATGTGAAGTCATTGAGTTATTTATCCTTCTAAAACTTAATAAAAACAGGATTTTAATATTTTATTTCTTTCTAAAAATTTAGTTATTTAAAATAAACTTAAGGTTTTGAATTTAAATCCAAGTATAATCCGATTAAGGTCTATTTCTTCACATATACCTTACTTTCCTACATTTTTTAATATAAAGTTTCATAATTTAGACAGGCACAATTAGGCAATAAGATATAGCATTCCAGCTAGCAAGACTCCATTCAATATTTGCTGCTCCAACATATTCTCTTTTGGTGAAAGAGCAGTCTACCATTCCTCCTGGGTTTTGTTTTTTGTTTTTTGTTTTTTGTTTTTAAATATATGCTTGGGAAATTTTTTTACTTTACTAAGGGATACTATAAAACTTCATCTGAGCTCAACCTCATTAAATAATCAACTCTAAATCAATCAAGACTAAATTAATAATTTTATTATACTTACTGTACTTCTTTCAAACATCATTGCAAGTTAATTCCTACCTCTCATTGCCAACATTTAAATTCTAAATTTTGCTTCAAACTGTCTGCAGCTATTGTGCAATCCATGAAGCATGGATATTCTGCATTATGGAAGATGGAGTTCACTGACCACATTTTCACCTGAAGGCGATTGTGTTTAATATAAACATTTGGCTCAAATTCTGTTTGCCTAAAATATTTGAGTCGGAGAATATATCCCAGAAAGTAATTTAAATTCATTAGGAACATATTATATCAAATGGAAAAGCATTTACCACAGTTCCAGAACAAGCACTTTCATTATTCGAGTAATCCATATTTGGGCATTTAAGTACTCTTTACACATTTTTCTTTTAATGATTTTTCAGTTGAAACACACACACACACACACACACACACACACACACACGCACACACAAAACCAGCTTTTCAAAGATATAGGCTAGATTTTGGCTTTTGCATTAATTTTATGAAGTGTGATCAATAATCTGTCTTGTTCGACAATCAAAAATAACTTGACAAAAGAGAAGGTTGGCACTGGGAAATAACAGATTCAGAATGGAAACATTCTCTTAAACATCGATCTTCTAAATTAAAATTAAACCTGTCAACAGATTGATTCACTTACCAATATTTTCTGTAGGCATTGAGACCCTGGTTGGTTCAACCAGATTGTCAGCCAGGACAAAAGCTCCTTCTTCCAATGTATCGAGTAACATTGTTGCTGTATGTGCTTGTTCAGAAGAATTCATGTGTTTCCATGATTCCAAAGCTTCAGGTCTCAGCAGGTTGTCCACTGTGTCAACAATTGCCTGCATCCATTAGAAAAACTATCATT
Source organism: Pteropus vampyrus (assembly GCF_000151845.1). Taxonomy (NCBI): domain Eukaryota; kingdom Metazoa; phylum Chordata; class Mammalia; order Chiroptera; family Pteropodidae; genus Pteropus; species Pteropus vampyrus. Next base: position 5,154,846 of record NW_011888803.1, on the reverse strand, counting down.
AGTTTTTACTGCTTCTAGTACCAAGGTCATTTTCAATCACCGATTAGTGACAATTGTAATACTTATCTGCCATGATGATTGACTTTTAATTCAAGATGAAGAACACCTGGACAACATATATCTGGTCAACCTGTAACATATCTGACCATTTCAAAATAGGCCTACCTGAAGATTGTAGACTATTTGATTATAAAGAATAAGTGTAAAAAGATGGCTTGTTTCTGTTTATCTAATCATCTCAGTTGTTAAAAATACAACCAAGCATCAGATCTTAACCTGAGGTATGACTCTTACATGCACAGTCATTCCTACTTATAATCTCAAGACCTAAACATTCTAACTAGAAAACACTGAGGTCTCTGGAGTAGCTGAATATTTATGCTTGAAATTAAAATGCATTGTTTTTTTGGAATTTGAATAAAAATAATAACCTAAATTGTGCCTTATAACACTGTCTGCTTATTACCACTGGAAAAAACCAAGATGATTTCAAAGTCTGTAAATTAACTGCGAACAGTTTCACTATTCCAATTATCTGTCCAGCAAACACTTGAGAGTACATCTTAATTCATAAACAATGATTTGTTTTCAAATGAATCAAGAGAACAATCAAAATATTTAAAGCCTATACAAATCATTTAATGAGAACAGAAAGGCAGAATAAAGTCTTCACAAACATCAAAGTTGTAAATATTCATATATGTAGGTTTAGTTTCAAAATAACATTAAATAAAAGTATAACCCAGTCAGTTAAACAATGAAGGCAGGCTTCTGTACTGATACTTATTGTAGCTATACAATGACTATGGCTTAGATAACCAAAATCACTTAGTTTATTTACTCTATCTCATTTACCTAGTCGTAATCCGTCATTACGCCCATATATAAATTGTTTTGATCTACTAGTAATCGCAGAGGAAAAAAGAACATTCATTGCACAAAGAACAACAAAAATTGCTAGTTTGAGGTACTATATTAAAATAAGCAAGGGGAAAAGCTGTTTGAGGCTACTGTCAGAGTAAGATTAATTAGCTTAATCCATCTTAATATCCTTGTTCTGTCTGCTTTGTGAGCCACCACGACCTTCCTGGCAGGTGAAGATACTTCCAAGTGGCGTTAAAGGCTTTTTTCTTTCTCTAATGGGAGATAGAATAGTCAAAATGCTCACACGGATACTACTGCAGCCATTAACTAGAGTGGAACAGAAATTGGTCTGCTGAGGCCAGATTCATTAGTCACCAAAAAATACAGTCTGGAGCCTCTAATCTAAGTTACAAATGAGTCCTCTGTCACAAAGCGGGGACCCACTTCATTTGCATAGTGTAAGTCAGCTTCTGATTTGTAATTTAAGGAGTTTTATGAGTCTTATCTGAACAGTGAAGCTCATTTGTGACATACTGAAAATGACACTGGCCAGAAATTAAGGTCATGCTGAAATTTACTATGTAAACACATGACTTGCAGATGGCATGCTTTTATTAATTTGAAACACTCCTTATTTATTATCATTAGTACTTTTCTAGTGGAATCAAAATGATCATTAGCCTAATCGTATTCCTGAAGTAGTTTCTCTCTGCCAAAGGAAACAAGCTATTCTTTACCCACTGAGATATGTGTCCTGGGCGACACCCCAATGATTACAGTTCACACGTTATCTAATACCTTAAAACTGAATTGAAAATTTCAGTATGACAAATTCTACACTCTTTAGCAGTTATTTCTTTGCCCCCCATTATAAAGGCTAAAAAGAGACTTCCAGAATTTTACTATCTAAAAACATATTTTCTGACCACTGTTTCTTGTAAAGTTCTCAGATCCCACAATGCCTATTACTAACTAGTGAAATGTCATTCTTTTTTTCTAGACCTTGCCAACCAGTATTGGTGAAGTCAGAGCTTTTGAATAACCACTGTTCTAAAAACTATGAAGTTCTTTTTATTTTATTTTTTTCCTGTCACATGTATATGGTTTAGTTCTTCAAGGTTTGGGATATGGTCCCCAGATGAGTAAGATTAGAAAGTAACTATCCTCCCAAGTGAAACTTTTAAAATTCAGAATAGAACAAATGGCAATGTGGTATTATTATTTTGATCTGTCGCACAGAACTAGCATGGTATACCGTGGAGGAAAACCAGCCGACGTAAACAAGGATTCAAAGCCAAACAGAGGCTTTCTGTTCTTTTTAGCCTGATAAAAACCAACATATAACACACATCGATGGCATTGTCACATTATTTACATTTCATTTCTAGCAACCCATCCCAATATCAACCTGATTCTAGAAATGACCCCTAAATATTTCAGGACAAAGCCTATTTTATTTTATAGTTTACCACAGAGATAAGAAAGCAGTGACTTTTTCATGCACATACATTATGACTACACAGTCTTTGATATGATAAACTGCCAAGAATATATCATAGCTGTTTTACTCAAGGTTTTTTTTTTTTTTTTTTTAAATCTGCAGAGATGACAACAGGAAACAAAGAGACTGTATGATTACTTTCCAATTCGGGGGATATTTCATTAAAATTCTTGTACGTTTGGATGAATGGGAAAACAGCAAAAATTATAAAAATAAATTATTTGCTTATTCTGAGAGTAATATACCTGTGAAAAGCCAACATTTGTACAGCTGATATGGGGCACATTATATAATTATCAAAGACTGAAATACATTGGATCATGCAGCAAGATGATAGAGCGTGGCAGGTAGCTGAAGAAGGGAGAAAGCAGGTGACAGCACAGGAGAGATACCTTAAGGTAAGCCCTGCATGTCTTCTCTCGTTTTTGGAGCTTTTTAGTAAAAGAAAAGAAAATCAGAGGTTAGATTTTACCTGTTGAAAATGAGGGAAGAAGAAATCCTCAAAAATTAAGCTGGTGTTCCTGAGCTCAGAGTTTATTAGGTACTGTAGTCTTCTGGATTTTTGTGAGTCTACACTGACTGCTCAAATTATGTATTTATAGTTTTTAGTTGTGTTTTTCTAAGTATATGAATTCAAAGCATCTTGATAAAACTAGAGACAAAATACATGGTCAAAAGGAAAAAAATGATTGTTTTTTTCACCCTATAAAACCATACTGGCCACAGATTTTGAACTCATATGAATCTCATAAAACATTTATTTTACATTACAGTTAAAATAACTATCAAATTTTTGTCACAGTAGGAAACTATACTCCTAGCGAGGGAAACTCGTCCTTCTCTCAAAACCTGCACTGAAAACAGTATTTCAATGTCTAACATTCCTACATGAATCATAATTTTGCTACAACACTAAGAGTTCAGTGTATTAGTATACAAACTATATGAGTTGTAGGACACATAATCTCTCCAAATGCATTCTAAAGTGACAGTACTGACCACAAACAGGCAGAAGAATTTGCAACCAACTAAGATCTCCCTCAGGTAATTAACTTTTTTTTTTTTTTAGGTCACATTGCTCCTTTCTCAATTGTAATTCTTTCTTGGGAAACGAACCGATTAGAAGTTTTGTTTCTGAGTTGTATGTCAAAGGGGCCAGAGGTGTGGCAGTCAATTGCTAGAAGAATCCAGAGCTGCCATACAAAATATCTAATTGAAAATAACGGAAAATCTCTACCTACCTTGTTATAACTCCGTCCAGCTGAATCTTTTTCACTGGGTTTCAGTTCCTGCAGCTGTGCATCAAGAATATCCACCAACTGCTCCATCAATCTCACTGAAGAACTCACATCCCCAGCAAACACTGGCCCTTTGGTATGTTTAGCTAGTTCATTGGCAAGACTAGCAGCATTTTCTCCACTTCTGATCTGAAATGCCAATTTATATTATCTCAGTAAGATTTCTTGTTCTGTTTGTGGCTTCTTGTTATTCTCCTAAATATTTTTGTTGTGATGAAAAATATGTTTGCAAATATGTCAAAATCTGTAACTGAGACTGATAACTTTCTCTTCATTTCAGACGATTAAAGGTTCTTAGATCCTCAACACACAAAAGAAATTTTCAACCAGACATTTAAAAGAAACAAAAGGAAAAAAAAGAAAACCAGAAATCCTTTTTAAGTTTTCAGACAGCCCTCTCATTTCACCGTAACCATTTTAAACTGGTATTTAAAAATTTCATTTATTTATTCCAGTGATCTAGAAATTAAAATCAGAATGTAATCACTATGATCCTGAGGGTTATTATCTACTGCTTGCATTTCAGAAAGGTAGATGGGAAAGGAGAAACTAAAATGTCACTGCATTACACTGTAATATTAAAGTTATTAATTTCTTTTAAAGCCATTTTTACTTATTCTACTATAATCATCTGTGATATTAACATCTGCTTGCATTCTGTAGATTCAATTGCAAACATAATGATATTTGATTTATTAGGCCAATGCACTTAGTCTTACAAACATCAAAAGAAACAGAACTAACTAAATATAAATGAAATTAAGCAAGTATGTACTCATTACTCATTAAAAAGCTTAACATAGAAAACAGCATGCCCCAAAACATATGTAACTTTGAATAAATAGTTTACAGACAAAACTATGCATAATTTTTTACTTTTGTACTGAACAAAGAACAGTGAAGCTGATTTTAACATATAAAGCTCAATTATTTGTGTTAGAAGTTAAAGCCCTTAATCACCAATATGTATCATATTAAAAGGTTCCAACCAACCTTCTGAGCCAGCTGATTCACCCAGTGTGAGGTACAGTTGCTAAGATCGGGGCCCTTAGGGTTCCATGTTCCAGTGGAAACCATGCAGAGATACGAGGCAGTTCCTACAACAGATGTAGAAAACAACAGTGAAATTGAAACCATTTTTCTGCATGCATTCAGGAAATCAGCTATGATGATCCTACCTTGCATGTTAAATTTTGAATAAACGCTAATGGTACTAGTTGACAATAACTGACAAAAAGTAGGGTAAAATGCAGATTACAAACTGTAAATATAAAGTCAGCATAGAAATGTCAAACATTTATAGCACACAAACAAAAAACTCTTAATTTTCTTGGGATTCATCCAAAATGATACTTATAACGAGAAAGGCAGCAGTAAGAAAGCCTTACCAGAGTCTATGGGCAAAAATCTCAGGCTTGACCTAGGTCTTTAAGAGGGAGGAGTAATTCAGGGCCTGATCTTAAATGATTTTCACAGTTTAAAAACCTTTAGGTATCTACAGATGCTATATTCCCAAAGCAAAAAAAAAAAAATAAAATAACAAAGTAAGCTAAATCTCTCCTTCCTCAAATAAAATCATTTCAGTGTAATTCAGAATCTATCTAAACTAAAATTTAAGATGTATGTATAGCATTTTACAAGAAATACCTCTTGTTCCCTTGGGACATGGTCGTTCAACCATCATTCCCCTTTGTGTCTGAGGCCACCTTATCCCCCTCGCGTCTAATGCTTCGCAGAATCTCTCTGGCAGGGGAAAAATATTTGTTATAGGAGGAATTTTGGTTGTAGAAACTGCTGGAGGTGGTTTTGTCCCTTTGCTTCCTTCCTGTGATCCAGCTACAGTTGTGCTCATGGGGCCTTTCTGTGAAGTAGTGCTTGTGGTTGGTACTGTGGTTTTGAACAGCTCAGCTGAAGAAGTTATTGTCACAGCTGTGGTAGGCACTATGGAAAAAAGATGAGCATGTTAATCTCAAACACACACTCACGCTCACATACAGGCACACACTTGAACGTGTGCATGTATGTACACACGAAACCCCACTCATCCAACTATACTCAAACCAACAAAATGAGCATTACTGAGAACATCAGTAGCTGGGATCTGATCTCTTCGTTTATTCCAATTTATTCATATTGTTGGCTAATTGATGGCAGTGTAGGCTCTACTATAGATTTTGCTGTATGATTCTAATTGTGTTAGGTTTACTCCTCAGTGAAATATTTGTAATATAATCTAAGCATAATTTCATCATATACCTAATAGGAAATGAAGGACAGTTTTATATAAAGTTTCAATGTACATACCAAATGCATATTTCACTACTAAGTAACTTAGAAAAATTACTTTCTTGTATAAATTCATACTCTATAAACAATCAAATTCAAAGTGTCAACAAAAGTCTGACAATTACATATAATTAGGACAATAGAAAATTTAAAGTCACCCACTCTACATCTTGCAGGAAAATAAATACTGTGACATCTTTCCACCCAGCAGACATTCTTGCTTGAGAGACTTTTGAGCATGCTTGATTAGACCCAAACAGAAGATAAGCTTGGCACGCTTGTGCTGTTTTAGTAAGAAAACATGTAAGGCTTCAGCATCTTTACTTTTGAAAATGTAGGTATGAAAAAGCAACTAGTTCTGGTCTGAGGTTATAATGCAATCTCTTATCAAGAAAATAGGTAAGATAAAATCATGCCTAATTCGAAACCAATCCTGTATTAATTTACTGACTCTTAGAAGAGAGTATAAAAGCAACTATTTACCCATTTAAAGGTAGAAATTTAAAAAGAAGTTTTTTAAAAGATTATTTTTGACTTCCAACATTACTTTCAAACTGTGAAATCCACTACGTTGAAAAATGGAGCTTAAAGTTTCCTTCATTAATAATCATTTGATTAAACAACAAAAAAATTCTTTCAGTAAAATTCTAATACTGTCATTTGAAATCTATTAGGTGGTCACACTGAAGTTTTATCAACATTTATAGATACTGGCTCTTAAAACCTTATAAATATGATGTCAAGAGCATAGCAAATTAAAAATAACTTTTTTTCAAATAATCTTATAAAAATAGTAACTTATTTTATGCTTTCTCTATACATAAGAAACAAAACAGAACGTTGAAACTTATTAGAAAACAAGTTCCTATTATCATTATGTTTAATGTTTTAAGCTCTAGTCCATAAACAGTTGTTTATACAATTCTGAAACTACTGACAGAGTATGCTGTTTACCAGAAAAACTAGTTATTAGTTCTTTCGTAGTGACAAACATCTTGTTATCAATAAGTGCACTACACACTTTCTACTTCTTTTTTCCTTCTATAACCAGGGAAACTTCTTAAGCATATGTTTTGTTTCCAGGGCATAATTCATTGGCCAGATGAGAGATGCCGGTGTACGTTAGTCAAACGTCATGCCCAGCCAGCTGCTGTAGGAACCATTCAAACCCGTCTATCTTTTTCTGTAAAGCGCTTGCCTGACATCTTGTTAAACCTCCGTAATTTTCTTTTGATTACAATGCAGCCAGGCTTTCAGTGCTTTCTCAATTAACATTTGTCAAAAGCATCACAATCTTTTGCATATGTCAAATGACTGCTGCTGAATCCAATTTTAAAGGAAAGTAGAGAATTGGAGCAATATGAGAAAAGGGTAGAGCAAAGTGGTGTAGCACTACACCATCTTATGTACCCCACAACACTGTACTAATTAGGACGCATTTAATCACTGAAATACAAATGAACAATCCTAGAATTAGTGATCTGTTAGCTAAGCATCAGCAAAGATTCATAATAACAGTGAGAATAGGTAATAAAATGACCTCTAATAAATGCATAACATTTCATGCAACATTCTGCGGTCTGCTTCCATGAGGTTTTTTTTTTGATAATTTTCATACCTTTTCACTTTTTGTTCATCAAAAGAAGTTTAAAGGAATCAACACATTTTTTGAAGGCAAGTAAATAAAATATTGGGTTATCGTGAAAATAAACTTTAAGTGGCAAAATTAAACTTTTTTGAAGGATAACCAGAATTTCTGGGATTTTGCAAGGCTAACGTTTAGCAACTTCAAGGAAAGCAATTTTTTTATATAAGGTTGAAGCTAGAAATGCAGAGTTATTTCTAAAAATTAGTATTTCTTTCCATAGGTGAAGACAGGGCATCTGATAAAAACTCACACTTATTCAGAACTTATGTGAGAGATGCTATGCTAATTGCCATTCAAGGAATGTCAGATCACCTTTTTTCATCCTTACCACAAACCCATAAAGTAGGCACTATGATCATCTTTCTTTTACAGATGAGGAAACTGAGCCATGGTGAAGAAGGCTAAACAATTTGTTCAAGGTTACTTTTCCATACTCTTAACTGCTATGATCTTACTTTTCTAGCTTTACTAGTTAAAAGATTTTCATAGACTCTGGAAAAGTATGGCATTCCACAAAGCCATCCGCCCTTATTTTGGAACACTTAACTGATATTGTGTTCTGTGTCAATCTCTAAAAGAAGAAAAGGTGTGGAAAGATAGCCTAATGCTGGAGTAATAAACAATAAAGTTTCATACTGAAACTTATGTGGTAAAAGGGTCAAAACTCTAGAATATTCTATAAATGGTAATAGAAAATATGGAACTCCCAACAGAATTATATTTGAAATTCAAACCCTACTTTACAGAGCTCTACCCCACTTATCAGGATGCTGTATCAAACATCTAGATTAACTGATTTAGCATTGTCTACTATTATCATTTTAGTAGAGAGACCTAGAAACAGTGCTAATAAAATGCTAATAAATATATTAATAGGGACCCATAAAGATGTCGACAAACACATATAAAAATGGTTCAATTTACTATGGTAGTTTACTAAGAACTTGCTATTTATTGCCAGCTTTTTCCTGTATAAAAAGATTTAAGTACAATATCTATTTTTTCTAAGAGTAGGATATTTCCATCATTCAGGTCCAAGAACTCACCCATTAGTCACTGAATGAACTCCAGCTCAAGTTAATCTGTAGCCTGGTAAAGCAAAACTGCATATTCATTAAATTTATCCTTATTTAATGTTTAAAACTATTGGTCATTTTTTATTGAAAACATTTATTGTCAATGGGAAGGTGTTTCAAGAAATATGTATTCTATGCTAAATAGGTCCTTAAAAAAATAAACCTAACTGGCACTGTTGATAAAAATTTTCTCTCATATGTGTCATACTTAATAATTAGGGTAATTATTCAGGAGCTGTCAAAATCTAAGACACAATATTTTTCAGAAATATTTGGTATATCAAATTTGCAGGCAGAAAAAGTAAACTAAAGTAATTCAAATTAAGAAACAGAAAAGAGTTAAAAAATAAGACTGAAATGGGCTTTTTCTAAGCTCACTTTAGAAAGGAAGAAGGTGAAAGAGGAAAAATGGACATAATTTAGAGGATTAGAGCAAATGAGCTATATGCAGATCACGAAAAGCTGGAAATTCAAAGAAAAAAAGAAAGATTTATTCAAAAACTAGGATCGAGGCAAAGAAATAGCATACTTGTACCGTTAGAAATAAAAGGCTTGTATTTATAAATGGGAAAAAATATTGAAACTAATACAATATGAAGCAGTCTACACTGAAAAATGAAAGGAATGGATAATTTTATAGCACATTATAAGCTTTGGTAACATATATTAGCAAATCCAGTACATAAGACTTGTGAATTTCAGTCAATCCACTCAATCACTGCTTTGTATGGCAGGCAGAGAACATGATCTCTCACTGCTCTGTCCCATCAGTTCTTGGATCTTGCTTCTGGAAAGCTGACAGTGGCTTATTGGTTTGACCTAAATTTATGGTCCAGCACAGTTCTGCAAGGCCTTATCTAGATATCAGCACGCATCCTGGATGACAGAGACAGGAGTCTCTCTAAAAGTATATGAAGATAAATTATAAGGAGAGAATAAGATAACAGGATTCAAACAGCGGCAAGAAAAATTTAGGTCAGATAAAACTTTTTACCACTAAGGGTTTAAATAAGAGGTCAATGTGAATTTTCACTTTCTGGGAATATTTAAGAATGGCTAACTTGGGAGAAATAATTTTAAAAAATAGCTAACTATTTTGGATAATGAAACACAGCTGTAGGAACATAGTTACCGAATATGTGTAAGTTTCTCATTTTCAAAGCTGGTAACCACTCTTTCCAAAAAGCATCTAAATTATCAAAGACTTTTTCATCTAAAATGGAACAAATTATGCACTAAAATATAAGCCATATGTGGAAAATGACATTATTAGTCATCTTGTACTAAACGAAGTACTTGTGTGACAAGTGGATGGGGCAATGATTCTTTGTTGAACTGAATCTGCACTCAACTTTATTCAGAATCTTTCAGGTGTTGCCCGATTATGAATTTATATTTTCTAAAAGTGTTTTCTTTCTTATTTTTCTAATGGAGGGGAAGAGATTTACTACCGCCCAAGACAAATGTAATGGCTATAAGGATAATACAAGTTACGAAAAATGTTAACACAAATATCAGTACAAATTTTGTCAGTTCCTGACATCTGCCTTTTATAAACCTGTAGAATAAAGGAGAAGCATGGCACTAGTTTTTAGAAAAACAACTGAGATAAAGGAAATATCCCAACTTGCTGGCCTGAAGAGAAAAAAAGATATGTCCAACTATAAAAATAAATGGTTCTAAGATATATCAGTAAAGTTTTTTTATGCCCTAAAAGAAGATTTAATTGAACATTTAAAAACAGTGCATTACTACTAAAATTTTAAGCCAAAATGTTCTAAACATATATGAATTAGAGAAAAAGGTATTTTGCACGAAGTCATTGTCTTTCTTGTTCTTATTTTATGAACAAAAATCACATATTTGGTATTCTATGACTCTAATAAAAAATTCAGCTTCAAAAGGTTGTGATTTTTGCTTCTGAGGTTCTGATCCTATGACAATATTTAGAACTTAGTAACCTTATATTATAAAAAATATGTGGGTACACATAATTATGTTTATATGTGTGGATGTATACTGCTTAAACAGAAGAAAAAGATAATACTTTCTGTGCCACCTTGTTAAAGAGATTGATATAATCACTCGAAAGAATATTCTGGTTCCTAAAATTCTGAAGTAACAATAATGTGAGCATTCCAATTAACTTAGTAAATTGAAATATTCCTATCTTTAAAACACAAATACTATTGTTCAAAGAGAAAAGACATAATTAGTGCATGCTCTATAATACAATGGGTTATTCCTTTATCATTAATATGAGGTAATCTTGTTTTAATGAAATATTCATTTAATTTACTCTCAAAAATTGTTTCCCATATAACTGGATTCACTTGATAAACTAAAATGTATGTCCAAAAATTTAGCATATTTCTTGAAGTCATGATCTCCCAAAGAGTTACCCAAAGAGAGCACAAATAAAAACAGCGCTAGCAGATCCCCTTTCATAAATCATCACTTGGGATCATTTAATGTTTAGTCCATGGGTGGCAGTTGAGTCAACAGAAAACTGAGCTAAAACTGTCAGTAGTTTATCAGGAAATAAAAATGTGTAATTTTACATGATGATCTAGGAAAATGTTGGATGACTTCCTCTCCTACTCAGAGAGCAGACGACAAAACTTCCAAACATGCCTGGCATTGTACATCAAGCCTAGCAATTCTCCTGGGACTTTCTAACACATATTTCTCTTAACCACTGGCGCCGAGAAGTTAAAAGGTCTGTACATAGATTGTAATCAATTCAGAAGTCAGAGAGGGTAAAAAACACAATGCTAACAGGTTTGTACCTGGTATTACATTTTTAGCAATGAAAAACTAAATGACCAATGATGCTACAATTGTTTGGAGCCGACATTTAAAGTGAAGAAATTCAGAAAAAAAAAAAAAAGGGACTAAAGGCTAAATTGTACACACTATATAACAACAGAAAAAGTTACATTATCTTTTGTGCTTTAACTATAAAAAAGGGAAAGAAAAATAAACAGAAAAAACATTACAGAAGTCTTTTACAAGTAAGTAACAAAAGTTCACAAAAGATACACACATTAGCAAGCAAATATTCTTACCTTGGGCAGGATCAGGTGGACCAAATTCCAGAGAATATCGTAAAATAAAGTTATTGTTCCACACGTAGAGTTGGTTATCTCTAGGATTGTAATCCACTGCAGCAATATACTGGTACTGGTTGGGGAAGGGAACATCTACATATTCTCCTCGGTTTAATCGAGTATTGTAAATGTAATCAATTGCGTTCTTGCCTGTTTCACTCTCATTGTCTTGATAAACTGATCTGACCACATAGAGGACTCCGCAGATCATAAAAGCATTCGATGCAGCACGTTTGTCATATACAGTCTCCCACGTTGCTTCGAATCGAAGAGTGTATGGATTCAGCTGGCTAATAACTATCATTCCATTGTTCTGTTCAGTGGCATAAATGACCCATAAGCCGTTTTCATCAACTGCTAGGTCGATATCAGTCTTTCCTCCCCATCTATATGGTGAGGTATCATGATAGTTGGCATAATTAATTATGGCCTCTCCACTCTTAATTCTAGTCCTCAAATCAAATTTCACAATATTTCTCGTTCGTTCTTTGTTAAAGAAGACAGCACCATCATATACCACAAATCCAGTACCATCTACTCGATTTGGAAGTTTATATGTTGTTGTTTGGCGACTGCTTTGGAAATCTTCTAAAGAAGCATATTCTATTAAAGTATCGGTACGATAAGGAGTCCAGGGCATGAAATAAATTTTATCTGCAGCCTGAAGAGGGTCCTTGCACCAAGCACCTGCCTTTTGCTCAGCTTCATATATACATGGTGAGTCCACAATTGCTTTCAAGGTCCCAGGGCACACAAAAACTAACAGTCACAGAGAAAAGACAAGAATTAAGCCAAGTTAAAAAAAAAAATTAAACATAAGTTTTAATGATCAAAAAAGAAAAATTCATTGTATTAACATTCAATTTTACCAAAATTTATACTTAATACAAGTACTACCCCTTTTTTTCTCAAGTTACCATAATCGATGTACCAGCATAAAAAGTGGCTGGTGTTTATTTTCACAAATATAAACCTAAGTTTAAGTTCATTCATAATTGAGCTGAGAACTTACATTTTTGCTATGTGTTTTTATCTTTTAATTTGGTATTTATGCTTTAAAACTTTGAGCTTTGTGCTTAATGGCATACAAAGTAGTTTATTTAAGTCCAAACTTTGTACCCTCCCTTCCCAGGCCCACTTGTGCAGCCCCCGAAAGCAAAACATCAAAACAAAACAAATAAAACAAACAGACAAAACCCATGTGAAGGCTTATTTAGAACTTTTACAGAAGTTAGATAGAAAACAAAGGAGCTTCAATTGAAGAAACATAAATATTCGGAAAATGCAATTAGGAGCAGAGTAAAGTAAATACAAGGAAAGCAGTGATGAAAGGACCAGGAGACCCTGTAACCACGGCATGCTATGGAGAGGGTTCTGGAGACCAGGCAAGATGACACTTTAATAATAAAATATCCAAGGGTGTCAGAAAAAGAGATAAAGGGTGAAAAAGAAACAGAGAAAGGACAGTTCCCCCTCGCTGACTTCAGAATTTTTATCCCATTACCAGATTTAGCAGTCATATAATTTCATTGCAAACAGTCGACTTCTTTATGAGGTGCATTTATGAGATCCTGCTGATTATTTTAATGTCAGGAGTGTTGTGGGGGAAGGGAAGGGAGGAGGTAACATCCATAAGGCACATAACAGGGAGCTGGGGTTCAGACTGTATACGTTATTTACCTTTTTGCTCCACTTCTATTTTAAGCATCGGAAGAAAAATAAAAAGTGCAAGGAAAAAAGAAAAAAGATTAAAATAAATTGACTATTAGTCTAAGACTGAATTCGTAATAGATGCTAAATATAGGAAGAATAAGAGCTGCACTACTTTGGATAAAGAGAAACACACAACAGGAAAACCTAGCAGGAGAAAGATTCTAAAGTTACATAAAAGAACATGGATCAATCATTTTAGTAGATTAAGGAGGCAATACAAATATGTTGGCATGCTGCTTCACTTAGTGTACCTGAATAAATAATGAAATTCTTCACTAATGCACGGTATACTCCTGCCTTTCCAAGGTCATTTAGCATTCAAGTTTTACTTTATATATACATATATGCTATAGACACAAATGCATGCATTGGTATATCATTTATTTTATATATTTATAAAAATGGCAACTCAGTTTTGGAGCTTAGGTCAAATTTAATGATTGTAGATATGGCTACATTTTAACATTTTTTAAAAGATATTTATGTAAGAAAAAATATATAATTATGCATCTCAGTATGTGTTTCAATTGTTTTTTTATTATTTTCTATTTCTGGGAAAATTAATCTTAACCATAAAAAAAAAAAAAAAGCAATGCCTCCTTTACAGGAACATAAAAATCTCCCCCACCTACCCCAATAGGGATTTTGAAGGCTGGGGTAAGGTAGTACATTTCTTTCCAACTAATAATTAGTAAATTTACTTATTTAGGTTTACATATACTTTATATTATAAAATTCTCATTAAAGTCTCTATATTACATATCTCAAACTTGTCATACTAAGACTATTAAAATAAAATAAGCAAAATACATACAAGGAAAAAGCAAGCACAGTAGGCAAGGAGAAAAAGGAAGAAAGAATTATGGTTAGCTTATTTTGACATTGTCTACTATTATCAAATTACACAGAAAGCAAGCTAGCATGCAACAACAATCATACCGAGCATTCAAAGCAAATACCTTGACTCCACAGACCCGATAAAAGGTAAATGCTTTCATAAAACAAACCTGATTAGTAGAATTATATGCGAAAAAAAATTCTCCCTCTAGGAAGTTTAAAGAAATGGATTATGCAGTTAGGAAGGGCACTCACTACATGAGATTCTTGTTGGTAAAGAGTATCCTAGTGACTAATAACCATAAAGTACTATTTTAGATTGTATGTAGGCTTTGAAGTATGTTGCCTGAATTTCATAAAGTGACCAGATTAATGTCTGTGCTTCTCCTTCTTCCCTTATTAAAATGCATTAGGGTGTGCTGATACTGTATCTCCAGATTGATTACTCAAAGAATACCGTACTTGAACATTTCATTAAGATGTCTTAGCTTGATTAATTTTTTAAAATTACAATAATTCATCAGGATTAAAAACTGACCTCCTGAAATACCTGTGGGAAAAACATATTGCACACGTATTTTTGCCATTGGAATAGCATATACCTTTCCACATTAAGCCACTACCTCCCCCACCCCATTTGGTCTATTTAACTACTTTCAGGAAACATACTTGCTCTATAGTGTGTAATTCTGACTGCATCCAATAAAAAGAAAAAATTCAGTGTTACTGACATGAAACAGTTCTTTTTTTTATAAACCACTAGTCCTAAAATTACTCCTCAGTGAAGAGCAATATTATACCTGCTTAGAATCAATAACGGAAGGGCATGGTAGGAAAATGAGGATAAGAGAAATCATTAGTGTTGTGACTGCTCAGAGCATATTTACATATGGCTATATTCTTTTTTCTTTTCTTTTTCTTTTAGGAAAGAATGCTTTTACTGAAATAAATCAATTAAATGTAAAAGATGAAAATAATACACTAAAATGTAATGTACTTAAAACAAAACTTAAAACAAGTTCAATAAAAAATGTAGAAAGTATATTTTGTTTTACAGTAATTGAAAATGGCTGGGTTTTATTATTTGATTAACTAAAATGGCAGTGCAGTTACTCGGCAAAATATTAAATAGAAAAGTCTTCTTTTGTGATTTAACTCATATTTATACTAAAAATAAAATGAATATAAATTGTATATAATTTATAATTCTGATGAAATTTGAAAATACCCAAATGTAAAGATGAAAAATAATTAGATAAAATCTTTGATGATTAATGACTCAAATAAGATATGGAGATTTAAAATAAATGCCTTAAATTTCAATTTTTATGAAAACCCAAAGCATAAGTATTTGTCAAATCAGCCAAAATTCTATCAATCCAGAATATAAAATCATAATTAATGAAATTAGCATTCTTCATCACATGCCAAATATATACTGCAACTTGTCTTAAGAGACTGTATGAGTTAAATCTTAACAATATGTTTACTAATCTATAGACCAAACAAACACAAATACATGACCTGCTAACATCAGTGGAGGAGTACATGGATATGCAAAACAAGAACTGACTCAAACAAACTCAAGCCTGTATACTCTATATCTGAAGTGACACACTATTTTATTTCGAATAATCTCAAGTTTACTTAATGAAGATTTAATCAATAGTAATGGTTATTTTTTTTAATCAAATAAAACTTGTAGCTAAAGTTATAACATATTTTTTATAATTTAATGATAATTTGAAATAAGAGGGTGCAAAAAACAAAACCAAATCCAACCTATAGAACATCAATTTCCAATATGATTATTCTACTTTATTCTACAAGATCTTTATAGATTATTTTAAACACATATATTCAATTAATAACACTTCTGTTAATGATAAAGGATGCCCAGTACACAGATATTTTCGACATAGACATTATGTGGGCAAGTAGAAATGTCAAATATAATATATGTGCCTGTCTATAAACATACAAAGTAAAACAAACAGCATTCCTAATGGATTCTGTTGAGTAAATTCATTATAAAATTTTCAGAAATAATGGAAAATTTCTGAAGTTTCTTTAAAAGAGGAGGAAACAGTTCGGGATGTACAAGCTCCTGGAGAATTTGCCCTGGACAGAAACTAATATAAACAAGATGGCAAGGGACACAAATATTACCAGATGGTGACAAATTTTATCAAGTATAGTGTAAAACAGGTATGCAAATATTGTCAGTACAGAAACACTATTAAAACAAGGGGAAAATGAAAGCTACGGGATTAAAATAAAAGCAAGTGTAAGGGATGGGTACAATGGACAGAACCTTTAACAAAAGAGGGGAAAAGAAATAAAGAAATAAATAGTCCTACATCAGATCAGAATAATCTAAACAGATCCTTTGTATTATATTTTAATGTTAGTGAAAATCATATAATTGATAGTGTGTCACTACTATACAGTATATAGGAATTATAATTACTTCAATTCTTTAGCAAGGAGTAGTTAAAAAGCCATACACTTATTTCTGCCTTGTGCAATCATCTAGAAAGGTAACAGCAAATTAATTCCTGTGTTTTTTTAAAGGACAAAAACTAAAAAGAACAAATACTTCTCTGAGGATAGCTATTTGCAAGTTTAGTGCACAAAGTACAATACTTCTGGAGAACTGAAAAAGTAAAATTTTGCAAGTTAGATGTTCCAGAAGATATCCACATTTTCCTTTCATAAACAGCGCAAGAAATAACTTAAGAGTCTGAAAATAATATTTGCTTAACACTGTTCTTGGTCTATAGACTAGGTTACAGGAACAGGCTCCAGAAAGACACAATTCTTGGCAGCTCTGACTGATTCCACTGTTTGGGAATGGATGCTGTATTCCTTTTCTAATTTGAGGACAGAAACCATGCTAAATTCAAGTGAAAGTGACTTTACGGAACAAAATTTTGGTTAGCTCAAAAGAATATAATGTTCCTCTAGTGGCACAGCAGAATGATTATGTAAGCCACCAACACACAGGAGAAATGATATCAAGATCAGTGCACTCAGTAGGCTTCCAATCCTACAAACGGTATAGAAAATACTGCAAACATAAAAAAGCATCCATTTCACAGTAACACAGGAACACAGAGCAGGAATGAAAAGAAAAGATCATCTGTGTTTGGCCTTTAACTGATACCCCACAAAAAGCGAATTTATCAAACTGTGGGCAGAAAAGAGAGAGAAAGAGCATTCACAAGATATATAAGAATGTTTTACTACCATACTGGACATAGTAAATCTATCAGAATTCGACCCTTTGGTTTTAGAAATATTGATGGTTTGGACACACGAATCTATCAGAAGTAGTGATAGTTTTTGAGGTTCTGGAAAAAGCAATTTCATTAGTTTGAATCCAATAGTTTTTTAAGAGGGAAGTGTAGAAAAATATCTCAAATCAATAAAACTGCCCCTAAAGTACTTTTAATTTAAATGCCTATGAATTAAGGTGTCATGACTCATTTTTTTCCCAATTTAAAAAGTAAAGAAGACAAGAACACTATCAAACAAACTAGCTTATGAAAATCAAGTAATACACTGAAACTTTTTAGTTATCTCAAATGTATACTGAAAGTACAGAATACAACTTAGAAGTATGAATTTTGAGATTAAGAGGGAAACTACACAGAATTAGAACATTAGCTGAAGCCTACTTATGAAATTTCCAATTGAATTAAAGACCACTCTATAAGTACATCCATTTTTTACTAAAAATGGATGTGCCAAATTAAAAATAGAAATGTGTGTAAGGTTTTACTGTATCTATTTTATTTAGTGTTAAATTTCATCACTGAATCTAATAAAGAAATGCTCCCTTAAGGACAAAGAAACAAAAAGGAAAGCACTTGCCTCAGTTACTGCAACGGTAGCTTTTACCAGGCACTAAAGTTACCACAGCAGCAGGTAGCCATTCAAGTAGCTCACGATTAAAACCAAAGTCAATTCCTTCTTTACAAAACTGTGAGCCAAACTAATTTGTCAGCAACTGGTATCGGGCAAAAGTACAGATTTCTATCTGCCCTATTGAATAGCTAATTCAAGTTTGTTTTCTGGAAAAACACTAGCCTTAAAAGCCAAACACTTAAGAACACAGACAGACACTTGGCCAGCATCACACTATGGCTTCCTTCCACACTTCATGAAGCTAATTGGAGGCCCGAGTCTGTTAGTGCTCTGCATGCATAATGGTTTTGTAGGCCATAAACATATGCTTCTTTCACATGTGTAGTCTTTCAGCATCAACGAGGAATGTGGAGAAAGTGAAAAATACAGACTTCATACTTACTGTAAGGGACACATTCATACTGGACTTCAAGATATTTGTATGTTCCAGGACATGGATCAGGAAAAACATCTGACCCAGTAACTACTATGCACTGTGTTCGGTTGTTGCACCTGGAAAACAAAACAAATCAAACTAGCGTGACATAATAAGTTACTTGTATATTTTTACTAAAGAAATAGAATAGAAAAATGATTCATTTTTACCTCAAGCAACTAGTACCAAAAAACTAAAAATTCAATTGATATTAGGTTGCTCTTCATTATTTAAGAGTTAAAAAAATCATATTTTCTTTATGTTGTAATATTTCTCTATCATGGGTTACACTAAACTTTAACTCGAAGTAAAAAGAAAATAGCCAGCAGTTTTCTATTATTCTACTATATATTTTAATTGAAATTTTTAACATATTCAATTTTAACATAATTCAATTTTAACATGTACTGGAAAAAGAAACTTATCAGGATACTGACCATATTTAAGAATTAAAATTACAATAAAAGTGGTACTACGATTGAACAGAAACACACGATTATAAATTGAAACTTGGAAGTAAGTTTTAACAACATATATTAAAACAAAGGAGGACCCAGGTTTTTAAGTTTATCTTCTAAATCCGTTTTTTTTTTTTTTTTGGTTAAGTTTTCTATTACTGGCACTTTCTATAATCTCGAATACCACATACCAAGCTAATTGATCTCACCTTCCATGCTATAGCCTGCATAAATAATAGAATGCATTTAAAGCATTTAGCACAGTGCCTGGTACATACTGAGTGTCTAAGCACTGCTGTTATTCTTGTTATCTTCATAGATCAATGTGGTTACACTATTAATATATGACTATGATCCTTGGTTTTTTTAAATTAGTAATCCCTGAAATCACTGATTTGATTCCTAGAATGTCCTACATATTAGTATTAGAAGTACTTTTTTTTTTGTATCATTAAATTATCAAGATTATTGGAATTAAGTTAGAATTCCAGGCAAAAATATATTTAAGTTCTGTAAATTTATCTAAATGATCTTTTTATAAGCTTTGTAAAGGCAAGAACTATCCTTTATAATTTTACTTAATTACAATCCAATGGAATGTAACATTTGCAGGCTTTTCTTATATTTTCTAATAGTATATAAATTAAGGCAACATAAGCAGAACAAGAGCATTATAAAAAAATTTATTTAACAATGTGAATATAAGATATTCCATAGTGCATAAAATAACTGGACTGTAAAATGATTTTTAAAAATGAAAAAGCAGTCCAGTTTTTAGCACAGAAACTAACTAAAGAACAATGGAAGCAGAAGTGTGTTTGAGAGGGGTAGGTACTGTTAAGTTATGCATGCCGGAGCCATTTCAGCTCAAACCAGGTTGACTTTTCCTTGAAGAGCAGCAAGACCTGAAAACTTCTACAGACTCAAAAAAGTAAATTTTATAGGTCAAAGTATAATATAATGAACTTCAAAGAAAAGTCTTAAATATCAAATAAATTATAACTAATATTGCTTGTGCAAATACTAAACTAATGATGTTTTATGACAGTTAATCTAAAACACTATATATGCCACATTAAAAAAAAACAAAACGTAACATACAAAATAATTTTCAAGAGCATGGACAATGTAAATGGTACCCTGTCACATTTTTATGCAACATCATGTTTTACTCTCATTCTATATTTCTTTTAAATTGGCTCAATCACTTGAGGAAATTTTGCCAATGGTTCTCAATTTGGTGTAAATGAATTATTTTAACATGAATCACAGAACCAATTTTATATCCTAAAGTTTTAAACAGCAGATGGATTTAAGATTTCTCAATAGGTCAATATCTAATGTCTCAACTAATATCTCATTTTCTTCTCTGTTAAATTTTACAGCAACAAGAGAGTCTATTGCTTTTTAAAAGTTTCAACCACTAACCTGGGCCCCATCAAAAACTAAATTTCTTTTATATTATTTCCTTCCTTGTATCTATTTATACCTATGAGGATCCTCCCTTTGTATCACCCTTTCTACCTTTCAGAAACAAAGTAATCTAAACTCCCTGCGAGATAGAGATTCCTTTTATATACTCCCTCAGCATGCACTTCATAACCACTCAACAATGTTAATTCTGACGTGTTGTAAATGGTTTTAAAATATACCTAAAAGATATTCATGAAAGCAAATCCATAAAATAATTACACTTGAGAGTAAACTTTTCAGATACTTCATCACTTTCCCCTCTTCCCCCTGAGGCCTCCTCTCACACCACAAAACTAAGAACACGTGGGAGAGAAAGGAAATTGTACTTGAGATTAAAATGCACAAAGAACATGAAGGACGATGGTAAAGGAGGCTGTAGCTCCAAGGATGTGGAAATTTATACTAGTTTTTCAAAAATAAGGAACACTTTGAAGATTACCCAGTTTTTCTTGCTAGAAGATTTGATGAATAAACATGACTTTAATATGGGATTTAAAATTTCTTTTCTTTTATATTTTTCAAAGTCGCAGTATGTTTACAAGAAGTATACATGGGATAAGTATTCCTGCTTCCATTATATTTTGTTCGAAAGAAGACCAATACCATAAAATGAAAAATAATTGCTCATATTTACTCTTTTTCTGAGAGTAACTTTGCATTAGGCATGTGACCAAAATTACAAGTTCAAATAAATGTCAAAAGCAATTGCCATAATTAATAATCACATTGTACAGAGCATAATTTTAAGAATTAACATAGCAGACAGTGTTAATTCTAGGGCTATATTCTTAAGTAAAATTGAAGGTAAAGTGATTTAATGGAGTTCCTACAAATAAAATTGTGGAGATTTCTAGAATTCATGGATTCGAAAGATGTCAAAAATATTCATTTTATTATCGGAAGTACAAGAAACTAATTTGAGGGAAAATATTTGGAGGCTAAAAATAGTAAAGGGTCAGCAAGAAGAGGAATACAAAAGTATAAGAATATCAGATTTGCATACCAGTATCTTTGATTCAAGGGAAAGAAAACCAAAACTTTTAGAGGACCAAATGATGGAAATAAAAAGACATACTACTGCTTTATGAATGAAGCAAACAGCTTTAAGTTTCCAAATACAGTACAAGTGGGACACAAGGTAAAAAGAAATACCTAATGTGAGCTGTTAGTAAGAAAAATCTGAAAATTCCTTAACCAATATACTGTTGGTAAGATTGTAAAATTATAAATACTAACATTTAAAACAAACAAGAACACAATTAGTTAGCCATAGAAGCAAAGTAAATTCCCACCAACTGCTCTGCTTTCATTCTAATGAAAATGAAAAGTCAAAACTAAGCCAAGAAAGAAAAGGCATTCAGCTGTTTGTATTCTCAGCCCTGGGCATAGTTTCTGGCATAATTTTCTCCTTCTATCCCCCAGGAGGGGAAAAAAATGATATCTTTATTAGTAAAGATAGGCTTGTACTAACAATTAAAGTATCAGTATATTTTAGTAACAAATACCAATGAATTACATTAATAATCTACATTTTTCTTGTGTTAAACATAATTTTGATTATGAATGAGAACTAGAAAAAAATAGGGTTTTTAAAATAGGTGTTGTCTACGGCAATGCTACCCTGAACAAGCCCAATCTTGTCTGATCTCAGAAGCTAAGGAGGGTCGGGCCTGAGATGGGAGACCACCTAGAAAGACTAGGTGCTGTAGGCATAAAAAATAAAAAATAAGGGATTGTAAACTGACAAGGTCCTTGCAATCTGTGAGGTCAACCAAGGGTTGCCTCACCTAACAACAACAACAAAAAAAGGTGCGTCTTTGATTACAACCTGAAATACAATTACTGTTCATCATATAGAAAATTATACTAGATATATTTTAAACACTTATTTTATATTTGTAGAGATACCCAGATGAATTAGGATAGTTAAAGCATTGGTTCTCAAAATGTGGTCCTCAGATCAGGAGTACTCGCATCAACTGGGAACTTGTTAGAAGTGAATTCCCAAGCCCGACCTGAGACCAACAAAGTCAGAAACTGGAGGTCGATACCTAACAATCAGCATTTTAACTAGCTCTGCAGGTGATTCTAATGAATAAAAAACACTCGGTTATAAAAAAGTTTAGGTACTTCAGTAAAGAATAAGTATGTATGGCAATGCATGTTGTTGCTCTCAAAATCTTAATAAAATGCAAGTGAAATGGAAAATCATTAAGTGATGAGTACGATTTATGCAGCCAGTACGCATGATCATATGAATCAAGGGTTTTAGTTGCTAAAATTTTGAGTAAGCAGGCTAGTTATTTATAAATTCCTAACATAGAGGATCAAACAAGTACAATTTCTAAAAACATGTCTCCATCACACATAAGCCCATTTTTAAGAGGGAAAAAACAATCTTTTCTTAAAAATTTACTAGCTAATGAAAATTTCTAACACTAAATAAACCTAGAAATAATTCTGATTATTTGTAAAACTAAACTATATTCCCTAGGAGAACATCATTAAAAATATAACAATAACAACATAAATATTCACTGTAATCACTGCAAATTTTTCTATATCCAACCTTTGGGTTTATTTATTCAAATAAATTTTAATAGAGTGGTTCAACTACAGAAAGACATTACAAGGTATGATTGTTTTTAGAAAGAACTCAAGAAGCATAAAGGCTTTTCTTGCAAAAATGTCTAAGCAATTTCTGGGGTATAATGTATGATTTAATACCACATAGTAAATAGATGTAAATGGACATTTGCATCCGGTCTCAAAATCTAAGTACTTAATCATTCTTCATCTAATCACATTCAAAAATTTCCAAAAGTTGGCATATATGGACAAAAGCTAATCATTATTTCACATCACTGGGTTAAAAGCACAATCACAAAATATCACCAAATATTTTTTGTATACATTATTTTAGGTTTTAACTTTCTATCATATTAAATATTTTTTACTCTAATCTTATTACTAATCTAAAATATAAATCTAGTATCACACATTCTGAGAATTCCTATGTAACTAAATTAAATCCAATAATAAATGTTTTGTAACATTATTGAGTCCAAATATCCTAATAAAAATATCATTTTTGACATTAATATTCATAAGACTTACATAAAACCCATCAACTACAACAAAGAAAATCTTAAATCCTGCTTTATAGACCATAAAGCTGCTTCGAATGGAGAAAAAAGACTGAAATATAAAAATTATTTCAATATTCATTCCTATGTCTTTCTACTCTAAATAAGAGAAAATTCTACTCAAGAAAGAAGTCAAATGTACACATCTCAAAAGCTTAAGAAGATAAAACAATAATTTTGGAGATTGATAGTTTACTAATTTCTATACACAAGAGAATACCAATATATTTGTTTATTAGCAAAATTTTGAGTGTAACATATAATATCAGTAATATTGTCCGAGTTTGTGCACAATATGTAAGAAAAAAATACTTCAAGTAATATCTAATGAATTTCTCAACTATCACAATTAGCAGATGGTAAAACTCAGGAGTATTAAAACAGTATTTTTATCTTCCAGATGTAATCAATGTTCTCAGGTTTCAACATTAACTTTTAAGGCATTCATAATATTTTTTGAAATTAAGATAAATGGTACCAAAAAATTTGGAAATGGTAAAAAGTCATTTTATAAATGTGTATTTTCATTCATTCACATACGTGTTGTATATGAAAATTACTTAGAAATTGTCATGCACAGAATAAACCACAGTATAGTTTTTAAAGAAACATCTTTTATATTTTGGGAACAGTAGTGCTTCATCATTAATGAAATATTAATGCAAAGAAACTATTAATATGATGCTTTTCCTTATCTTTTAAAACTATAAGTTAAAGAAAGCACAATGCACACATTACTTATTATCATCTGAGAATAAACTGTACAAAAATCAACAATATACCATATCATTGAACTGTTCAGAAGCAAAATCATTTGCTAATCAGGAAGATTAGTATTTAAAAGCAGAAGCTTTAGAATCAGAAAGAATTGGGGTTTACGTTCCAGCCCAGCTGCTTACTTAACTCTGAGTCCACAGCAATGTATTAAACCTTTCAATCTTAGCTTTCTCATGTTTTACAAAGTACCTTCTTTAGAAGTTTGTCATTAAGGTTAAATAGGATAATGCAGGCAAACTCTTTGCACAATCCCTCAACAAATATGAATTACTGATAACAAAAAATCAATAATAACAATAAGTACTCCCTTATAAAATGGACACAGACTTGCAAACCTTAAAGAGGTAGAATATCTTTTTTCCACAGACTCTTTACTGCACATATAATTTCCTGTATACAGCTTTAAATACAGGCTCAACTATTCATGCAAATTTGTTTCTTTTCTAACTCTAATCTTGAATTGTACAATGCCCAACAAATCGCTTTTGCTCTTCTTTTGATTATCTTATGCTCATTATTACACTTTACCAAGTGCGAAGTATGGAGATGAGATTCCATGTGTAATCTATTGTGAGAGGTGTTTTAATCAATAGTCTTGTTCTGCTGATTAAGCAGGGGCTTCTGTTTTGGCAAGATAACATTAGTTTCTCTAGTCATGCTCCAAAAACCATTGGGAATCTTCAGCAGATCATTAGATATGCTACAATAAAGCTTTGGTACATTCTCTTTTCTTCCTTAAATTACTTCTTCACTGTCCCATCATCCCTCGTCTCGATGGCACAGCATTATTATTGCATCTCCCCTGAAACTTGCACTAGAGCTATGTCTCCAGGCCATAGGATGCCATTTTCAATTGAAGCTTCTGCTTGAAAATATAAATTAAGAAAATTTCATTATCTCCTGCCAGGGGCCATTATTCACCACAGTTCTAAGGAAGATTAAAAATTCAAAATCTACCAACTTGAACAAATACTCCCGCATTCAACAGAAAAGCTCAGTATATCATGACAGAAACTAAAAATTAATGTTTGCTGAAATTTGGAGTTATCCTCCAGAATTACTCCAATTCTTTATTGAGTGTATGTTCAGTAAAGGCTGCTTCAACAATTTCAGTCTCTTAGTGGCATCTGTTATTTTTTTAAATTCAATTATAAAATAGTAGCAACAATAGGTCTGTTTCTTTCATGAGTTACTTTCTTAGTTAAAACTGCTCATTTTTTAGAGATGACTTAAATGCTTTCAACGGACAAGGGTATCTATCATGTAATGATAACCCTTTCCAAAGTGCCAAAAATAAACAGAACAGTCACGGGAGTATCCTGGAAAAGTTTAAACTACATTCACATGGGGAATTATGTCCGCTAAATGAACAGAATATCTGTGGTTGAATTATTGCATTATAAATCCATTCTCTAGTTAATGAATAGAAGTGATATACATTCTTGATCCTCAATTAATAAAAAAATATATATCAATAAGTAAATTTTATTCTATTCATGTACACAAGTTAAAAAATTTTAGAAACATTGCCATAAAGGGCAAAAAAGAAAAAGAAAAAGAAAAGGGACACTGTCAACCTACAAATTCTTATTGGAGGTGATTAAAGGCCTGACACATAATAGGAATTCAATAATTGTTTCTGAATGAATGAAATAATGCTTCAATCAGCTGTATCTGTTTCTCAGAGAATTCTGTCAATTTGAACATAGTTTGGTACTGTGAAAGCCAATAATACAATACTTGGGAGACAGATCTATTTAAGGGGCAGAGGATAAATGTGCCTTTAGCTTCCAGATAACTTTTTCATCCACCAACGATTCCAAATGACCAAAGAACATAGTACTCTAGGTACCAGAACCTCTTCCTTTTTGAGTCCAAATTTAGAATAAATTTTTATACACATAAGCAGATAATCTTAAAACATGAAAGGTAAGTTCCAATGGCAAACAGATATGCCAACCAAAGTATCTAGTAAATCGTGGAGATAAAAAATATATATATATATGCTCAAAGATACAAGTAACAATCCTCCTCACAAATTAAAGGAAACTGAGTTGAATGTTAAATCAAATCTTTTATTTTTTTACTGTGTAATAAGATGCTTTTTTACCATCCGAACTTCTGTAGAGCTACGGAAAGTGAGTCCTGCTTTCGTTAAATATTTATTAATGATGATTTGTGAGCCTAGCTAATTGCTAGGTAAACATAACATTAGGAAGCTAAATGGTGTGTAATTAATATGGCAAAAAAAGAGATGTTCTATAGTAATGTTCCCATTTGTCATATAACTGTGCTCTTACAATTTATTTATTTGTGTATTCTAGAATATTTCTATCCATCATAAAGTATTTAATTCTTTGGACACATTAGGATATTATACTCTAAGACACAGAATATTGTTAAGGTATTTTAACATTGAAATAAAATTGAATTATTGAAGTAAAGTTACTACCAAAATCTCTAGGAAATATCTTTGAATACTGATACTTGTACGGGTACATAATTTGGAAAAAATAATGTAATTTCTATTTCATTTAGTTCCTTACATACTGGTGTTTTTAAGAATTTTGAATACAATACTGATTTTTAAAAAAAATTTCAACTATGATTAAATCTTTGCAACTGTATTTGAAAAAAGGTATAGGAAAAGCCAATTTATTATTTAAATATAAGGAAAAATATAAAAATTTTTCTGTACTATCAATATATAAACATAACCCTATATGACTGAAAAAGTATATAGCATGTAACAGAAATAGAAAGCCAAGTAAATAAATAAAAATCAGGTAAACTATAGCAAATCCATAAAAGCTTGATGGTAAAATCCTGTATAAGATCATGCCCAGAAAATTATCATTCTATTTTTCAATATGTTGAAAAAAGGAATAACATAAATATGATATCTTACATAAAAATCATTTTGTCTGAGTAAAATATTGTTAGGAATTATAACCACAAAGTATGCATGCTATAATATTTATAGTTAAATCTGCATTTTAGAAACTTAAAAATATCCTCAAGAATTCCACATTAATTACCAAAATAAGCATTTTGAAATGGCAATGTTGATTTGCTAATGACAACTGTCTATGTTTTAGAAACTTTTGAAATTCCTTGCAGTTTTTACTGGACCTTAGGGTCAGTTTAATGCAAATTAGGCTTGACTCACTCAGAGCTTTATTAATCCAGTAGAAAATCTCTTGTTTGCAGAATTGCGCATTCAACATAAATGTGCTTGCTTTTATTAGCAAAATAAGAAGTATTTATTTATAAAGCATGCCACTGAGACTAAGTTTCTTTCACAGGGTCATCAGGTCTAACTACTTAATGAAAGGAAAAAAATAACTCAAGTGGGGATAAAACTTTAAAATACTGACATACTTTAAAAATATCACTTCTGTGACCAAATTTTCAAGAACTCTGCTTTTAACAATTCAAAAAATTATGACCTGTATCAATTAGGAGCAATTATTTATAAAAATGTTATCCTGGTATAGTTTGCACTTGCAGAGACTATCACATTTTTAACAAGGGAAATGGGAAATCGCTAAGGGATGCCCTAGTTAGATTAAATTAGCAAGAAACTTGTTACCAGACCATATAAAAGACACAGCGTAATAAGACATGACCTTGCAGAGTCTTGGAGCCAATCTGTAATGTTTTTCCTTCTTCTAACCCTTGCTAATTATCTGCAAAGTTACAGACGCTTTTGTCGTGGGTTATTTTTCTTCAAATTGTGAGGGGAATTTTGGTTTCTAAATATTTAATTAGTCTTGTTATATATGAGCATTGTACATGCCAAGAATTTTGATTTTCATACTCTATTCCTTCTAATTACCCTCAGATTTAGACTGGTCATCCCAAATCTTTTTCTTTTGTAATTATTTACTTCTTAAAGATCATTTGGTAAAGAAATATTTTCACCCTTATGGCTCTTCTTTTCCACAAATGGCTTTTCTGGTCCGTTAATTACCCGCTTAGAGGATTAGTTTGAAATAATGCAAAAGAACCTACAACTAAAAGGAATTTTAGAGGGCAAAGTAAGAAACTAGATTTTTGTTGTTGCTATTTTAAATTCACCTTAAAGATTACTCACTTGGTTTGGATATGACTTTGATCAACGAAAATTGTGACACAGATTTTTTTCTGCCTCCCAAGATGTTTGATGGGACATCATTTAGTCAATATTATAAATTTCTGCATATACGAGAAACAAATTTCTAGTCTAATTGACAGCTAATATAATTTCCGCTTTTAGAGACCTACTTTAATTACAGCACAGCAACAAATGTTCACAGAACTTCCTATACGAATCAAACCAAAAGCACAGAAATAAAATCACAAGACTTTGTTAGCATAGCTTTTTAAATTTTCCATCAATGCAAAATTGAACAAAGTATAACTTTTTGTTAAAGTATATAATCAACTCAGGAAAAGTTATTTAAAAAATTTTTATTAAAACGGCCATATTCTGTAAGTGCTTTTATTTATTTATTTTTAATAAGAGGCAAGAAAGCATGCTATTCTTTACCCAAAGTGAATTCTTTTGGTATAAAATATTTCATAACTTTTAGTGCTATTATTTCCTCATCAAACTTATTTTTCAGATAAATATATTTTTCTTATTACTTTTATTTTTAGTTAGTTAATTTTCCTCTTGCAATTTATAAAATATTTTGGTAGCAAAACATGTGACATGTATAGGAACGCCTTGTGTAAAAGGTGATGAAAAAGTATGAGTGAGAAATATTTTAACATTGACTTGAATAAAGAAATTAATGCTGGAGGACAGGGGAATATGTAGTTAATATTTCTCCAAAGGGTCAACAAAGTAAAAACTTGATATGAAAACAAAGTGCTATAAAATTATTCTTAAAGTCATAAATCTTTTCCTATTAATGATCTAGTTTTAACATCGTACTACATAAAAAGTTATCTACGGTTTCCTCATGTTCTTTCTCATCTAGAAAGATGCATCTGAACTTAATTCTCACAGAAATTACTGTTTGTGTATACTTCTTGAGCTATTTCTTGAGCTACTTCTTCCTTTAATTCAAAGAACTATCTGAAGGACCCTTAAGTCTCGGAGGCAGAATACTTTCTGAGATTAGGACACTAGGCTGAGAAATTGATGTTTTCCAACTCACGGTGGTGCCCTCTATGCAAGCCTAACAGTGCAACTCCCTGTTCTGTACTGGATATGAGGGAAATATACACACTTGCAGGAAGCATCAGCTAAGGAAGAGGTATAGAGAAAGCCAACACATCCACTATGCTGACCAAATAGTATCAAATTCTTCCGATTATCCAAACCTGAAGTGATCTTTCCTTTCTCTATGGCAACTGTGTATGGGTAATTAATTAATTATTTAATTAGGTAATTAATTATCTGCTTTGAGGCATCTCTTCCTGTATTTTTCATTTTAGTTGTCATTTAACTCACCTGTATTTTCCACGTTTAGAATTAAGCTGTAAATTCCTTATGTCTTTTTGTTTATATTCTTTTCCAAACATCCTAAAGTGTGCTGGTGTAGGAGCTCTCATACAATGCCCTTTGTTGTTTCTACGACTCTAGTCTTATCTCTCTAGGAGATGTTGTTAGGCTTCTTTTAAAGCCGAAATGCCCAGTCCTGTTTACAGAAAAAAGCACTCTCTCAGTAAATACTTTCTAAGTTGGAATTTTCATTTTTCTATATATTACTGAGGTTTTATCATCAGAGGAATAACTCAGAATGTCCTGTTGGTACATACTAGCTGTCATTTCCCTAATAAAACTGCAGAAATTTTGTGTAAATGTTTACCTAACTATTCTGTAAGATAAAAGGTGAAAAATAATAAAGGTAAAAAGCTAGAACCACAGACTCTTGGGATACTCTTAGCAGGAGAGCAGGTGCGGAAGGCTAAAAACAATCCTTAATACCCATAATCTGAACATAAATAATCAAATTCATCAGAGACTTATAAAAGAGGTGGATACTTTGTGGATCACATGCTCGCAAAATTAATGGAGTCTCACTTGACTGATAAATATATGGCGAATTTCACTGGCTCACTTCTGATAGATCAGAACTAATCTTTAATCATGACAAAATATTCATAATCTAATCCTTTTATCAAATTGACTATCACTGCAGGAGTCTCATGTGTTTGCACAATTAAAAACCCCATGTTAGCTGTATATAATAAGGCATTACATTTGATGCAAATCCTTTTCTATTGGAATAAGTGCCAAGCTGACAGCAGGAAGTAGCTGATAAGAAAGCAACAAGGCACTGCTGATGGCATTCTTGATAACTGAACACCTACTCATAAACATTTGGTCTACAGCATGTTACCCAAAGTGCTCCTTTAAAAAAAAAGAAACACAGATCAAGGAAGTGTCCTCTTGCTCCATCTCAGTCACAAAGGCAAAAAATTATCTAAAAATAGATAGATACATGAGAGGCAGGAAGGAAGGGAGGGAGGGAATGATAATTTTATATCCACCTGTGATTCTGGCACTAGGAACAGCAATATAAGACACTATCGGCAATATAAGACATATCCTAGGTGTAGAAATACCTATTTTTGAAAGCACAGTAATATCCAAAATATACCACATCCAAACAATATCTATGCAGAAGAAAATGAACAGATAGATATAAAATCATGTATTAATGTTCTGATATAAAAAGAGTGAACTTATTGTTTCAGAGTTAATATAAAGAGCATAAAACCCCAATGTTATTTTCCATATTGACGTTATAGTTAAAAAAACAATTTTAAACATATTTTATAGAATTATTCCATAATTTCAAGAAATATAAAGAACACAACCTTTTGGAAAAATCCTTTCTTCCTTAGCCTAAGAGCAAGAAGGGAATTCAAAACATCCCAGAGGTAAAAGAAAGCTGATGAGATGCTATGTGGAATAGAAAGTTTGAGAGGGTGAAAACAGAAGATGAATAATTCCCTTAACAGAATTACTCAGTATTTCCTCAACATATAGTATACATTTCATATCTCAGGCCATTGCGCATCACTTTCCCTCCTCCATTAGCTTTTGGAAGTTCATTGTACTATTTCAGAGATTTGGTACCATTATTTCAGTACATATCTTCTTTACCAGATTATAATATCTTTGAGGGGTTAGTGCTGTTTTAAGAATCTCTGAATCATGTGCAGTGCATAACACTGCCTTATTCTAAAATTAAGTCTATAAATATCAGTCTATAGACTTGAAAATATTCTTACCAGTTGTTCGTAAATATTTTTAGAGTATTTGGCACATTAGCTGGTACATTATACTGTTCAATAATTATTTGGTAGCATAAATCAGTGAATAAAAGATAAAGATATAATTTTCAGAAGCATAATCCAATAACCATATGATATAAACCAAATTAAAACTTTTCTGATTTATGCGGTTTGTGTACGTTTTTAAAAATTACGATGAAGGCAGACAGCTTCTATTCCATGTTATATTCCTAGCCTGAATTAGCTTCATATCAGTACCATATTTGAATGGCTCGGTTCCTCATGACCTATAAAATGTCAGACTCAAAAGCTTTAAATACAGCTAACACCAACGTACAGGCTTGGGAGTACAAGGCCGTGTACTGTGAAGCAGCAGCCCTACTCTTCTGAAAGCTAACATGCACTCTTAGACCAAAGATATAAATGGGGTAAGCATATTAAATAATGAATGACTAGGAAAACATCTTAACCACTGCAGATTAAAGACACAATATATACTTTATTATATTAGACACATAAAAATATAAGCTATTTTGAGATTTTTACACGTTTTACCAAAGTTACAGCTAAATATGAGATTGTCTTAATTTAATAAAATGTATTTGAAGTTGCATATTTTATAGCAAGAGAATTTTAGAATGATTTTTATTTGCAAAAAGCATTCTAATACTTAAAGCACTACCCTCATACATAAAATTACATATTTTATGTTAAGAATAATGGTAAATTTACTAACTACCTTTGATCTGTCTTTATTAAGAAAAAGAGACACTATGAGATCTTGCTACTGCTCTTATCTTTGCCCCTTCAACTTTCCATTTCAGCAACCTCGTTAATGTCAAAATGCCATTAGAATGTCTGCCCACTTTTAAATCTCTACAGCCTGAGCAAAGCAAAATGTTCTGGGTTCCATCAAGAATGCTTTCTTTTTTTTTTTTATTATTCAGCTAAAAAGCTTAATAGAGCCACAAAGGTCAAAATACTACCTTTATTAAAGAAAGAGGATAACATGACAAAGATAAATTTTAGAATGTAAATGTCATTTTTAGACGTGAATTCGGCATTTCTTTTCTTTTTGCCTTAAACCTAATTTAATTGTTCTAATTTTTTAAAAAATTAAAAATGTTTTTAATTGCAAGATTCCTATAATGTATGTAACCAATACCACTGACAGAACTTGTTTTTATATGTAATAGTAGTGCCTTTTTAGTTTGCGTAACACAGTAAGTGGAATCCGAGGCAGAAACCTCTGAGAGGCACACCATGCTTTCAAAACTATCAGTGAAGCTATGAGGAAGAGGACTTCTCACTGGGTGCAGTGAGAAGTCCAACGTGGCAGCAACAAAGGACCAACAAATTCCTTGGGGAGGGAGCTCTGGACTTGGGAGAGCCCTTCAGAGATGGCTCAGAATGAAGCAAAAGATGCAGAAGCCAAGCCTTTGTACTCTGGCATTTGATGAGGCTGCCTCTGGGGAGAAGTGTTTAAGATCCCTCAGCCCACAGAGGCTCCTGGGCAGGAAAGCACTGTGAGCCTATCAGCAGGCAACTCCCTAGACAGCTGGGGGAAAGAGAGTGGCCTGATCCCAGAGGGGCTCTGGAGGGCATACTACAACACCCACCACACAACACTGTCACAGTAAAGTTTTCACGGTTTTTACTGTATATTATCTTCTTGTATACACTGACATGTCAATCCTGTTTACTAAGCGATATTCAATGGGTTTCCTATACAGCAATGAACCTTAACAGGCAGCTTTTAATTGGCCCACATAGGAAACCACATTACTATTAATTCCACAGCTACAGCATAAAATAAAACCATTGCTTCTCTAACTCTAGAGCAATTAGACCTCTCGGCTATTTGGCTAACTCTGCTTCATGATACCCAATGCAGTTAATTATATTTTTTGATGTTAATAGTCTCTGTCAGTTTCAAGCATAACTTCTCTTTGATGAATATTTAAATTATATTTGAATAAAAAATAATCTTGGTTACATTTCATATTCAGTAATCATCACAGCTTAATAAAGGTCTGCTCTTCAAGAGTTGAAATAAATGGCAATGCACATATAAAGGTCCTATATCAACTTATCAGATAATATATTTGTAATTACTATTATCTATCTCTTTATCTGACGTGTTTATATACATTTTAAAAGGTACAGTCTCATGCACATTAACAATCTGCAATCAGATTTCAAAAATTGTTTATCAACATTCTTTTAAGTTATATGTACAGAGTTCCGCAAATTAACAATGAAAATATCTTAGGACTGGATCATAAGATAATTCCGTGTACAAAAAAAATTACCAAATTATAAAATATCCTAGAAAAATCAGCATACATCCTCTTGCCTCCTATAGTATTGTTTTGGCAAGTTCTAAGAGTAATAAGAAAAAAAACGTTTGATTTACTATAAGATTTTTGATTATGGATCTTTTAGAAACCCATTGAACTTATTACTATAGGAAAATAACTAAAAAGTAATATTTTTCTCCACAAAGAGGCTATAATGGGAGTAGGGGTGGGGGGGAGAGGGGAGTGGGAGGAAAGTGTAAAAGCAAAGCCCATTAGCATAATTTCTTAAAAAATTGTTTATACCTCATTTAGTTTAAAACTCCTTTCATCTAGTCTATATTATAATATGAAGGTTTTAAGCCAAGCATTTACTTAACATAAACTGTGAAAATGGTTTTCCTATTTCAAATTTTTATCGAATGAATAAATGAATGTTTTATCTACTTAATGCCCTTAATAAATTATATTAGTTAAATTTTTAACTTTTCATTCTTTCTCCTCCCAAATCCTAAATTTTCCAAAAACAAATGAGACACAGTGAAATAAAATAAAAAAAGACAGAATGAAATGTCCTGAATCTATGAATGTCCAGTGGAAGCAACACTATGCCAATTTCTTGAAACTACCACATTATAAATAAAACAAGTAGGGGTGGATTCAAATTTTCTGGCGTCTAAAGCTTATAAAATTTAGGGGTACCACTTTAAGAAAAAAATTTAAAAATTTCAAGTAGAAAATGGGGTACCAAAGTAAATACTTATTTAAGAAAAAAATATGCATCAATCAAAAACATTTTTTAAAGGCCAACAGATATCACAAGAAACAAAACCTAGAAAACTGCAAAACATAAAAATATAAAATAAATTAGTTGCCTGGCATTCCTTTATATTTTCCTTAATTTTTTTCACTCCATAATCTATGATTGTTTTTTCATAACTATTTCATAGTGTCACTTTCTATAATTTTGCTTTTCATCTAGAACAGATCATCACAATTTGTTTTTTCATTATTGATGGTTGGGATACATAAAGCATGTAACTACCATGTCACAGGTGCTCATGTTTTTTGAATTGCTATAGCCTGTGCCTCAGAACCAAATCTCCACTTACTGTTTTATACATTTAATGACTCAAAGAATATTCCACAGACTAGCTTCTGGATCCATACATTTCAAACATTATTTCTTCATCACTTGCCACTTATTTCAGGTGCCACAGGACACATTCAAATTGTAACATGACACCTCGTCTTGCACCTTTATGTCATAATCAGTAAGGCAGTATTATGAATAAGAGTATTTCTAGAGGCCATCTCTTCACCAGTATAGCTAGCAATAACTAAACTGTACACAAGTGTCTGCAAACAATATAAAAACACTCAACTAAACCCAGAATGAATTTATCACCAACTGAACCGCCACTAAACAAAATCCCCAAATGCTCTTGGCTATTCCTAAGTGACCATAATGAAGGGAAGTGTAACAAAGCAGAAGTCAAGGAATGAAATAAAAACCTTAAAAGATTGTGTTTACACATACTTCAGCAAATTTTACAAAAACATATGACCCTGTGAGCACATTGGTAGGGGCCCTAACAAAGCCTTGAAAGCAGCCTATGCAAGTGAAGAGCTCCAATGTTTAAGATTCATTAGCTTCATGATAAATCCACCTATAGAAACAAAGTAATATCTTCACAAATTACAAATAAGTTATCTGTGGTCTGAAAAAACGAACAGAAAGACCACGTAATCTCAAGCCAATTAATATAGAGTGCATCATTTCAGACACTCTCTTCAAGGTCATGGGGACTACGTTTAGGTGAATTCCATGTCTTTATTGGTTGCATATGACATGTAAAGAAATATTGGGAGAACTACAACATGTATTAGTTATATGATACACTTGACTGATTTATGTGAAAATATACAAGACAACAGAATCGCTCACTTATTTGTATTTCTTCATTTTTTCTGGAAACATCTGAGAGAGATATTTGCTCTAAACTTAACTGTGGAACAGCAAACAGCACTAAAAACTGTAACTAAACTGCTAAAACATAATTTTTAAAAGTATATAGCAAAGTAAAAAGAATAGTTCTTTAAAATCTATAAGACAGATAAATGGGTATCAGTAAAACACTATGAAGAACGTAATTATAATAATTTTCCTTGAATATGTACAAATTAGAGTATCGATACTGGTGTTTTTGTTATTGCTCTGTTAATATGGTCTAGGGATGTGATATCATTATGTGATATGTGGAAAAATTAACAGGACCATAGTGAGCAACAGTTTAAGCTGTTTTTAAATAATTTAATGTCAAATCTTTTTCTTTCTTCATTTAATAACATTAGTCATTAGAGTATATTACGAATGATACTAACTCACAATTGCTGTCCTGCTTTTGATGTGGAAAAGTAGAGCTCCTAAAATGCTAGTAAGAAAATAAATTAAAGATTGACTAAATCAACAACTATGAATATTTCTCCATCGAATAATATATAGGCATTTCTTTTAACTTATTTAGAAACCTCAAAATATAAAAGGGTAATAAAAATGGAAAATTCTCAACTTTCCTCAAAATTATATTTGTTATTATTTATTGCATAATAAAATGTATTAAAAAATAAAGAGCATATTTTTAGACAAAATTATTCCAAAGCTTCACTGAATATGTTAAGTTCCTAGTAATAAACCCACCAATATGAAGTTATACTACATATAAAAAATAATTCCAAATTCTTAAGTTATAATTCATACTTTGTTCTTCATTTCTTTATACTAGCAGAAAATATGTGTTATATTACATTTCAGCAGCATTTGGCTCAAAATTTTTGGTGGCGGTGGGGTGAATCTGAAGAAAAAAATGAATCTAAAGGAAAAACAGTGAATATGCCTTGATTTGAAACTAAAATTTCATTTCTATTCTCTGTAACTGTAATTAAACATCTATTTTTGTTTGTTCAAAGTATAGCTTTTTTAAAGGATGCTTGTAAATCATATTTATACACTGACACTAGAAGTATGACATCAGAAAGGAGATACACGCTAAAAAGAAATCACATTTAAGTACAAAACAAAATCCTCAAATGGGTATTGAAATGAGTCTTATGTAAGCACATCAAGTGTGTTTTCATTTAGTTATTTAACATTTGATAGAACATTTTAATAACATAACACTAAATTAGACTTGGTTTCTGTCAATAAACATAATTTGTTTAAATTAACTTTGTAAATAAAAACCAATATTTTGGTGTTTAGTAAAAACTACAAGGTATATAATAATATATGTACTATTGAAATACATTTCAATTTGGTGTTTAGTAAAAACTACAAGGTATATAATAATATATGTACTATTGAAATACATTTCAATTTGTAACACTCATCTCTCAAATGAGAAGGCTAGAATAACTGATGAGACTATGAAAAGCACTATAAAAAGATTAGTAAAATAACATTGAAATTTGTATGTCAAATAAATGTTACATTTGCTTTTATTTATTCACCTCTCAACTTTGGTCTCAAAATAAACACAATGTCTAAAAATAAAAACGAAAGCAAAATCACCAGAGTGAAATACGTCTTTCCTTTTAAAAACTAAATTTCCTTTCCCTCATCTAATCAGTATCTGTTCAAAAAATATAATCAAATTCAAACTTTTAAGGTATTATTCAAGCCTCTTAATTTCACTGACTAATCCTTAGTAAACACTGAAGATCAGCAATATAGTGTCCACTTCCTAAGGACATTACATTGTTGATCTTCGGTATTTACTAAATTATTTTGTATTATTTGGACATAATACAAAAGGTATAAACCTAAATATCAATCAGAAATATCAGTGAAAACCAGCAATTTACACTTGTACTCTCATAGTCTTAATTATCCAGTAAATTATTTTACTAATTTTCATTTTAAAAGGAGAAACGAAGACCTCTGTAGGGCACAAGCTTTGATGTGACATTGTTTCTTTCTTCTACCTTTGCTAAGCAGGGTTATAAGAGATAGTTGGATGATTTGTCTTCTAATCCATTCTATAATTTATTAGTCTTCCTTGCACACTAAATGTGAATGTTTAATATGGTTCATGTTTATTACTGCCAATAGTCTCTCTTTCCTATAATGAGTGCTTTGTTTTAAATGTCCAACGGTAAGTGACATGCAATGTGTCCAATTAGATATACCAATTAGAGCTTTAATGATTATTTATTACTGTACTAAGGTTCAAGAGTCTATACTAGTACCCTCTCAATCCTTGGCTAAAGAGAGGTACTTGTAATTCCAGTAGCTGTCTTAAAACAACTCAGCCAAGAGTAAAAGAATGAGTAGAAATTCATCACTTAACAGGAAATAACCTAAGTACATCACACAAAGATGAGATTGTAGCATTTGATTTATTAATTTTTCCCAATACGGTTCATCTTAATGAACAAATAGTTGATAAACCTGACACCACAGATAGATAAATGCACTTGGGATAACAGCATAAAAGTGAGATGCCGTTTCTCAGAAGTGGCACGCTTAGCTCCTATGAGTATTAGGTACACTGAATAAATATACTAAGCAAGAGAGGAGTACTCTCGACCAGTAAGTATTTAAATAAAACATATCAATCTCCAAAATATTACAAAACATCAAACGAGGTGAAAATGTCGACTGGGCAAATGTTTTTCCCTCAAAAAAAAAAAAAAGGCCATTAATAAGGAAAGGGTATGAACATCTTAGAAAGACAGGTTTGAAATCTATTGTTACCTGTAGAGATCAGAAAACAAACCCCCCAAAAAGTTAATTAAATTTAAAAACTCTTTCATAAATCTTTGACTTAAATATGAAATTTCTTTATGAACACTAAAAGATCAATATAAAAGTTGAGAGGGTTATATGTCAAGATGAGTATATCCACACTGAAAGCTATAATTATGAAGCCTGCCAGAGAACTCTGGCCG
The DNA here is from genome assembly GCF_000151845.1 of Pteropus vampyrus. Lineage (NCBI taxonomy): Eukaryota > Metazoa > Chordata > Mammalia > Chiroptera > Pteropodidae > Pteropus > Pteropus vampyrus. The sequence goes on along the minus strand of NW_011888803.1, from coordinate 5,115,831 downwards.
AATTGTGACTGCATTTTAATGGATTTTCAGGCTTAGATTCTGAGAAGCTTCTAATTCTCATAGAAAGGTTTTGTATGTGTGTGTGTGTATATCTAAGTATCTCCTTTCTTTAAATATTTTACGTACACCGAATATCTGTAAGTATACTTGAAAAAAATAAAAGTATATTTAAAAACCTAGATAACAAAAATTATTTAAGAATTATTTATTAAGAATAAATCTTCATGCCCCTAAGATATTAATCAATAAGATTCTAGGTATAGATGATTTGATGTCTTAGTCTCTGTGGCAAATAATTTAACCTGGCTCACAAAATAAAAAGAGGGATATCACACTGCCAACTCCTTCCCAAGGATATTTTTCAAATGAGGAGAATATACTGTAGTCCCCCCTTATCTGCAGTTTCACTTTCTGGGTTTCAGTTACCTGCTCTCAACCACGCTCCCAAAATATAAAGTGAACAATTCCAGAAATAAACAATTCTTAAATTTTAAAAACTGCACACTGTTCTGAGTAGTGAGATAAAATCTCTCGCAGTCCCACTCCAACCCAACCAGGACACGAACAATGCCTTTGTTCAGAGTATCCACAGTGTGTACGCTACCCACCCACTAGTCATTTAGCAGCCATCTAGGTAATCAGACCAACTGTCACCGCATTGCAGTGCTTCTGTGCAAGTAAGCCTTATTTTACTTAATAATGGTCCAAAGCACAAGAGTAGTGATGTTGATGATTTGGATATGCCAAAGAGAAGCCGTGAAGTGCTTCCTTTAAGTGAAAAGGTGAAAGTTCTTGACTCAATAGGAAAGAAAAAAATATATCATATGCTGAGATTGCTAAGATCTACAGTAAGAACAAATTTTCTACCCTTGAAATTGTGAAGGAAAAAGAAATCTGAGATAGTTTTGCTATTGCACCTCAAACGGCAGAAGTTATGGCCACAGTGTGTGATAAGTGCTTAGTTAAGATGGAAAAGGCATTAAATTTGGGGGTAGCAGACATGAACAGAAAAGGTGCTGTGATTGATGGCAACATATTACACCAGAAAGCAAAGAGCCTACAAAGAATTCAGCAAGGGATCCCCTGAAACGAGTGACACCAAGCCATTTACTGTAAGTGATGGTTACAAAGATTCAGGAATAGGTTTGGTATTTTATCATCTCACATCATCACAAGAAGGGTAAGGAAAGTACAATAAGATATTTTGAAAAGAGACCATATTCACATAAATTTTATTACAGTATATTGTTATACTTATTCTATTTTATTATTAGTTATTGTTAATCTCTTACGGTGCCTAATTTATAAATTAAACTTTATCATAGATATGCATGATATGTATCATAAGCAGGTATAGGGAAAAGCATAGTATATACAGGGAGGGTTCAGTACTATCTACAGTTGCAGGCTTCCACTAGGGGTCCTAGAACGCATCCCTGTGAATAAGGGGGACTACCGTACATGCTGTAGTCTGAACAAAGCATACTGACTACAATAACAGTTGATTCCCCAAGTATAATAAAAGAGAGTTAGAATACGATGAGTCCCAAGTTCCTTAGCATATTCAACAATCTGTTATTTAACGACTCTCTTAAAATAGAAGCAGGGGCCTATGTTTTTCTTCTCCCATAAAGGGTCCTTGGTATGTGTTTTGCCTGGTAGGGTAAAAAGAAGGGAGATAGAGAGGCAAAGATCATCCTACTTATTCCAGACTAAGGCATGCATGGTCTTTCTGAACAGCCTTACTTCTAACTGCATGCTCAAGGTATACAAAGTTCCAGTCTCACTCTGCATCTACTATAATGTAAAGAGCCACGGAACAGAAAAAGTAATGCACATACATATACAATAACGCATTCTTCAAATCCTCATGAACAGAAGAAACTGTCATCCTTTGGGCTGCTGCTAGGTTAACAATATTAAATAAAATGGAATTATTATACTTAGAAAAAATAGATTGGGACACTGATAGGTTTGGAAAAGGTAAATTCAAGAAAAAAAAATTACTGAATAGTATATAGGATGGGAATAGATTAATCTGGTTCCTACATATTTCAGCTTACTTCTATTATCCTAGCCTCTGAGGAAAAAAATATAAGCTCTAAAATAAGTTTTGTCTCTTACTTAGCTTAATTAAACTGTGTACCCAAGTTCTGGAAGCTAGATTTTAAATTCTTTAACTTGCACCTCTACTTTATAAATCTAGATCATATATTATGTGTTGCCTGGTTCCATGTGACAAGAGTACTACCCAATTCTTCCAGTCTGGGAAAGGCTAAAGGCTATTTTATTGATTTCTATCCTATAACACTATTACCTTGAAAATCCTAACATATTCTTTTATTTGAGGTGTCTAAATAGAAAAAAAAAATCTTCAGCATCAATGAGAAAAAAAAATACGTTGTTTATACTTTACTATTGGCTTATGAGACATTATCTTCCTATGCCTTGTTCTGGATTCCTTGATGGCAACTTTGCTTCTGGCCCTAAATGCAGGTGTTCTCTAGAGCTTTTGCATGTTCAAACTACATAACTTCTCTGGGTAATATCATCTATTCACCTGCAAATATCAACTTAACGTTTATGTTTGCTTCAGTTATACGTTCTTTTATCACTCTTATGAGCACTGAATCTGTATAAACAATTGTTTGCAGAACTATTTATTTTTTGTAAGCTACTCTGTTCCCAAATAAACTTAAAGGAGCTTAAATTAGTAGTATAACACCAAAAACATTCTAAATGTTATTTATAAGAAACTTCATATAGTTATGCTATGCGGTTTAAGCCAGTTGCAATCTACATATGAGGGGAAAAAACTTGGCTAAAGGCTTTCAAGGAGCCAGACATGTTCTATAAGTGTAGGGCACTGTTTTGCTTTCCTTGGGCAACTTTAATACCAAAAAAAAGTGCCTATCTTTTTATTAATTATATAAAATACACCTTTCCTACCAGTGGGAAAAACTGAGGCATATATTCTTACTATCTCCTTGAGAGTAGTACGTATTACTTCTAGAAACTCTTTGTGGTTGACGGAGGTACACTGATGAACATCTGACGGTATGAGATAAGACTGTAACACTGGACCTACTCATGCACATTAATCACTAATCTTTCTTTTAATATCAAAAACAAAAACAGTATATATTCACTTTCAGATCCCTATGCCAAAAAGCTTAAAACTTAAGAACATATAGAGCATAAATCTATGGCAGCAAACTACACTGATGAGGATGCACAGAGTCTTAGAGTGAAGAACATGAACAAAGGGAGTTATAAACAATACCAGAAGAGGATCTGAACTTTAGACACTAATTAGATTGCACCCAATTGCTGAACAGAACCAATATTACTAGCAAATTCTAATTTATTTATTCATCCAATAGTAGCAGGGTTGTTTTTCTTTAATAAATTCAAAGTGTTAACAACTGTTTCATCTTTTTTAAGTCATTCCACTACTATTAATTTCAAAGAGAGCTTAAAAATTATCTCTAATGGTGATTATTTTATAAAATATTAAAATACATATCATTTTAGAAAATAATTTCATTTCTCACTTTTTAGGATGAGTCATTTGCTATTCTTTTAAGACAAGAATACTATCAGTTATTAATAGAGCCTTGGTTTTCCACTTTTAAATGAACAGGAAATAGGAAATAGTGAATGAATAATAATACTTTTACTACCACTACAGCCAGAATTACAAGTGTATTTACTTGATTCTCAATTGCTAAAGTGATTCAAAATTCTGTGCCCATCTCTATTATTACACGTAGAAAACAGGGACTTTCAAATTTAATAGAAAAATTCTAGTGCTTTTATTTGAGCTTTCCAAAGAGAAATTTTCTACATTAAAAAAAGTCTCTCTTTTCTACACTATCAAATCACATTTTTTGATGATTATAAATGAAAAAAATTTTGCCAAATTATTAGGAGTTTGGTGAAAATAACTACTTTATTTGTAAATACTGAGTATTTTTAAATGAAAAATTAGGGACAAGTATTCTACATTCTTAGTAATTATTCAGTAACAATTCATCTGCAAAAATATTATCTATCTATTTTTCTTGAAGCTTTTTGAAACTAATGTAACAGCCAAAATGGTAATTTAAAAATGGGGTTTCGATAGCCAGTTTTTAAATTATCCACTCATTTACACTAACACATATAAATTGTTTAGAGATTTGATAACAAGGGTACAGAAACCAACTGTATGCTTTCACAGAATTTAAATACCTCAAAACTCTAGTTCTTTAAAAGGTATTATAAAAAATACAGCCCTATTTTTATAACATAATGAAACAATAAAAATAACTTGCTATCTATCTTGTACATTTCCTATAATATGTAATTATATTTATATGTACAAGTATGATAAGACTTATGTATTTTGCTAGACATTCAACTGTATATTTAAAACGTATAATCCCACTGAATATAAGACCTAAAACAATAAAATGCATAGAAGAAAACACAGGAACTAAACTCAAGGACCTTGGACTTAAAGAGGATTTTATGAATTTGACCTCAAAGGCAAGGGAAGTAAAAGCAAAAATAAATGAATGGGACTACATCAAATTAAAAAGCTTCTGCTCAATAAAAGAAACTGTCAACAAAGTAAAGAGACAACCATCTAAATGAGAAAATATATTTGCAAGTAATGCCACCAATAAGGGCCTAATATTCAAAATAT
>NW_011888803.1:5052056-5110531 GCF_000151845.1 Pteropus vampyrus | reverse complement strand
AAACTGGACTTTGGGTGGTAAACACACAATAGAATATACAGATGTGAAATTATAATGTACATCTGAAAATTATATAATTGTATTAACCGATGTTACCCTAATAAACTTAATTAAAAAAAATAAAAATGAAATGTATAACCCTACATACAAAGATAAGTTACCCAAAGTCCACTTCTTCTGGATTCTTTTTTTTTGTACCAACTCCCACTGCTTTTTGTTAGCCAGTTTTGTAAAAATAGGTAATTATACGGAATAATTCTTCTCTTCCTATTTTTCTCTGGCCTACTTCTAAATGCTCAAATCATATCACTACCACTGAACCACTAGATCAACACGTAAAGAATGAATAAATGGTCAATTATTAGTGGTTGCCTTTATTGTCTCCCTAGGACAGGCAACTCCCAAATTTTGAAACACTATGTGCAAATTGTTTTAAAATAACTTACTATAGCACAGAATCTATTCTTCTAAAGAAGCTATGTTTCGTGATTTGCTTGTTGGCCAGATTTTATATGCTATTTAACGAACTTTAAAACTACTTATCGAGTACCATTTAGGCAAATGAGACTTAGCTTTAATTTTTTAATAAATGCCCTTTAAGAAATAAAAATAAAAACATTTTGATAAAAATCTTTCAAAAGTATTGTATTATGTTCGGTAGTTAAAAACATCTTGATCAATGTCAACATTTTAAAAAAACTATAAATGTGCAATCAAAAATATGCTGATACATATTCTCTGTGAAATTAGAGATTTTACAGCAATTTGTACCCATCTTCTTATGGTGTGATGTTTTTAAAAATCATTTTTCCAGTTTTTATCACCTTTTGATGTTTTCAATGTGCCTACACTGACCAGACTTGCCTAAAAAATTGCTATTCTACTTTAAGGCAGACTAGTAAATAAGCTAGAAAGCTAGATAGAAGGGGAAAAGTAGAAGAGAGTAAAGGCTTTCAATAGAAAGACGAAAGGTTTTCCTAGTAAACAAAATGTAAAAAGCAATAATGTATAATAAATTATGTGATACTTAAGTTTTCTTTCAGAGTCTCTATGTTCCAAATAACTGGGATTGCTGGATATTAACTGCACTAGTTCAATTATAACTTACTACGATTTTAATATCTTATACATAAGAAAATTCTAATTAAGATGCCAAGAATACCAAAATTTAGAAAAATAAAGGATACCAAGATTTAGGTGCTCCATGTTAAAGCAGAGGAAAGGTGATACCCACTGTCAGCAGTTTTTTGTATTCTCTCTGTGTGCAAGAAGGCAATTGTCTAGTTAAGAGATATCACTTATATAAAGTTTATAAACCTTTCCAACACATCACTTTCTTAGCATTTTATTTTATTAGTTTCAAATATAGAGTACACTGCTTAGACATTCATATAGTTTATAAAATGATCCCCGATTATTCCCAACACTTCGTTTTTAAAACAAAATTAACTAATGGTAAGTCACCCAAATAAATATGTTTATGAGAGAGAGATGAGGGGAGGGTGAAAGTTCATGCACTGAATGCTTCCTTAAGTTGAACTTGTTGTTTTTATAGATTTTAAGCTAAAAATAAAGAGAACGTGAAGACAGGAAGAAATATCTGCAAAAGACATATCTGATAAAGGATTATGATCCAAAAAAAATCAAGAATTCTTAAAACTCAGTAAGAAAACAACCTGATTAAAAAATGTGTAATAGACCTGAACAGACAATTCATCAGTGGAGATAAACAGATGGCAAGTAAGCATATTAAAAGATGTTCAACACAATATGTCACTGGGAAATTGCCAATTAAAACAATGAGATACCACTACACATCTATTAAAATGACCATAATCTAAAACACTGATGACACCAAACGACACTGGCAAAGGTGTGGAATAACAGAAACTCTCATTCACTGCTGGTGGGAGTGCAAAATAGTACAGTAACCCTGAAAGACAATTTGGCAGTTTCTTACAAAACTAAACACACTCTTACCATATGATCTAGTAATCATGCACCTTGGTATTTACTCAAATGAACTGAAAACTTATGTCCACACAAAAAACCTGAACAGATTTTTATAGTGGTGTTTTTTTCATAATCGTCACAACTTTTAAACAATCAGGATGTCCTTTAGTAGGTGAATGGATAAACAAACTTTGGTACATCCAGACTATGGAATATTACTTAATGTTAAAAAGACATGTGGTATTAAGCCATGAAAAGACTTAGAGGAAACTTAAATGCATATTACTAACTGAAAGAAGCTAATCTGAAAAGGCTACATACTGTATAATTCCAATTGTATGACATTCTAGAAAAGGCAAAACTATGAGAGCCAGGATCAGTGGCTGCCAGGGATTGGGAAGGAGGGAAGAATGAATAGGGGAGCACAGAGGATTTTAGACTTTAGGGTAGTAAAACTATTCTCTGTGATACAGTAGTTCCCTTCTTTCCCACAGTTTCACTTTCTGAGATATCAGTTACCCACATTCAAAAGTGGTCTGAAAATATTAAATGGAAAACTCGAGAAATAAACAATTAAGTTTTAAAACTGCACACCATTCTGAGTAGCATGATGAAATCTCGAGCCTACCTGCTCCATTCTACACAGCACGAGAATCGTCCCTTTGTCCAGCGTATACACATGTATATGTTATCCAACGTAGTAGCTATTTTGGTTATCAGATCCACTGTTGTAGTTATCTCAGGGCTTATGTTCAAGTAACTTATTTTACTTAATATTGGACCCAACGTGCAAGAGTAGTAATGCTGGCAATTTAGATATGCCAAAGAAAAGCCATAAAGTACTTTCTTTAAGTGAGAGAAAGAGAGGGGGGGGGGAGTGTGTGTATGTGTGTATGTGTGTATATGTGTGTGTGTGTGTGTGTGTGTGTGTGTGTGTGTAAAAGCATATTGTATACATAGGGCTCAGTACTATCCAGGTTTGAGGCATCCACTGGGGGTCTCAGAATTGGAGTACTACTATACCACAATGGTGACTGCATGTCAAAGCTCACAGAATGTACACCACCAGTAGTGAACCCTAATGTAAACTATGGGCTTTGTGTAACAATAATGTCTCACTATGGCTTCATCTAGTGTAACAAATCTACCACTGTGGTGTGGAATGTTGATAGAGGGGAGACTGTGTACATGTGGGGATGGGGATATGATAACTGTACTTTTTTCTACTTTCACTGGAAAAATAGTCTATTAATTTAAAATGTTAAAGAGAAATTACTGTCAAATACCCAGACATTTAAACCTTCTTGTTATTACAAAAGTATTTCAAAATTTTGAAACCCACCAAAAATCAGATTACATTTGAAATATTGTGTATCTGTACTCTTTATGATATATTAAAAAACAAAAGATATGTATTACATATTTTTCTGATATGCCAACCTATATAAAAGATAGACATTTAAATGTTGTTGCAAACATAAAGTAAAAATCAACATTAGCAGGTAAAACCTTAACTCAGTTTAATAAATAGGCTGAGATATAGACTACTCCCATCTACTTTAGAATTACAATAATTTTACTAATTTGGAGGTAGTAGCTAAAATGGAATAGTAACACATAAATATTTACCTTTGAGTCATAATTTTGAAGGCATCTGGGAGGTAGCAGTCTGTATTCTCCATCTGAAATGGGTCAGCATCACAAATCTTGTCATCTGTCCGACCGTAGTTAGCGCTCTCAATCATGATGACATCACTGCCTGGACATCGCAGATCTATAGAATAACCTTCACAGGATAATTCTCGCCTAACTAACCCAAATGGTAAAGCTGCTCTGCTGAAACCTTAAAAAAAAAATTTAAATTAAATTAATTCATTTTTAAGTATATTATTTAAATAAGGCATTTTCAAGTAATAAAATCCAGTTCTATATTCAAGAGATGTCACAAAAACTCTACTTTTTAAGTTATCCATTCATACACTTACTAAATAATTCTTTGGATCTTTACTATATGTCAAGAAGTCATTGTTGGATATTTTAATATGTATCTTTAGCTGGACTAATTCACAGATAGAGACAATTAAAATTACTCTAAACGAAATATTTTCTGTATAATCTAACCACAAATAGAAACTAAGTGGCTCTTTTTGAATAAATTCAAAGAAAAATGACAAATATATTCAATGGATTAATAAATATTGACAAGTTTTACAAATACAGAATATAACAACTAATCAAGAAAGTTTTCATTAATGCAGTTGAATAAAAGCTCTGATTATACACTGGTTTTATATTCTCATTTAATGTAGACATATTAATTCCTGTTAATATGTGTCTTAAAAATACTTTCATCTTAGCAGTTTCCCCCCAAAACAATTAAGATACTATAACAGTAACACACTTATGGCACAATAACAGTTCAATTTATACACACTTCATTTAAAGTGGACAAAAATCAGCAGATGGGCATTTAAAGGAGAGGGCACTGCTCCAAACCAGTCCGGCAAGTTGAAACACCCAGAAAGAGGAAAATTTCTCTAAGATTCAGTTTTGTCATCCACAGTATGGAGATAACATCTGCGATGTTACTTATCTTAACTGTGGAACTCCAAAATGAAATAATGTATATATAAATGCTTGAAATGCTATATGAATGTATAAGTATGGTGCATTAGGCAGAGTATAGATACTGCTGTTCATGACTGTTCATGAGTGCAGTAAGATTCTTAAGTGGAATAAAAGATTAGAATTTTAAGTTTATCCAGTTTTCAATCGCCCAAAGTAGTAACACGGCATGGCAGAAAGGGTAAAAGCAGAGAAAGCCAAGAATAGCCAAGAACTATGTGTGGGAGAAGCACATCTTTGCTATGCCGGTGTGCTACCTGAGTTAGCTACCATGTCAAAAACTTTTACCGTTACCTCAATTTTTTCATTTCAGTTCTTTAACCTGTTTTCAACTACAGCATTCCAATAATTTCAGCATTTTTTTCTTATCTCTATCCTTTTAATCACTCTGTATCATATGAATTATTCCTTTTATCTCCCCCCCCTTTTTTTTTTTTAATTGAAAAACACTGACATTCAAACATAAACTGTTCCAAGATAAAAACTTCCGAAATGAAGGGCAGGGTTGTGCCCAGGTCAATGCAATGCCATAACCTATCCTCTTTAATTTTACTGCACGATGTTGCCTCCCTAATTTAGTGAAATTGAAAGTCACCTGGATAAACATGCAGCCTTTCTAAGATGTAAATAATCCTCTGAAAGGGTTATTGGGTTACACATTGGTATGATTTAGAAAATCAGCAATTCTCAAACTTGGCTGACCTCTCAGTTCTACTGAGAAAACTAAAGGTGTAATTGCAATGGAGAAGAAAAGTTCATAATTTGGAGCAAAGAAATCTTCAGGGGACTGTAGCAAACCCCAACTTTGGAAGGTTTTCACTAAAAAGGCTTATGATTTTGTGAGATTAGTAAAAGTATGTGGAGAGGTGCACTACCATTGAAGAAGAAATAAGAAATGGAGCTGGGTAAATGTCAAGGCAAACACTAACTAAATAGGCCAATCTTCTAAAAGTTCACAAATAAACTTTTACATGTATTACTGCTTTCTTCCACTTCCATTTACTGTACCATACTGCTTATACAAATAAATCAGCTTAAACTAGTATTACTATATTCATATTAACTGAAAATATTCTTAAGGCTTTAGAAGCTAACATTTGTGTGGCAAAAGCTCTGTGGAAATTCAAACAAGTAACATCATATGAAATTTTAAGAGCACAGCCTATTTTTAAAGGCAGAGATGATTTGCAATTATAATTCCTCAATAAATGAGAATAAATCATTTATTAGGAAATATTACAATATTAGAACTTATTAGAAGACCGTTTTAGAGCCATATTCACAACTTTTACTGTTTGTCAAAAACATAGGATTATGAAGCACTGCAGTTTTTAAATCGAACCCTTTCATTTTTATTGTTGCTGATAGTCTGCAGAACTGCAGTTATGGTTCTAAGTGAATTTTCCTCTGCTTTTGAAAGATATTTGAAAAGTTGCATAGTTGAGTGTTTTGCTACTTGGTAATTAATTGAGAGAGAGGATTTTTTAGCCTTATTCATAATATCCAAAAAGGAAAAGGAAAAAGAAAAGGAAACGGAAAAATCAGTACACTAATACTTCAGTAAATTTCCAAAGCAGAAATGAGATCATGGTACTCATGTTATCATTGCACAGAACTGAATGGGTTCCTAATAGCGAATACTGCTTTATTTAATGCTACAGTGTCTACTGTTTTAAGTCATGTGTTCTCTTTTCTAAATTCTTGCTCTGTCACCAGTGTTTCTGTTGAACTTTATACACATCTTTACTGAAGTGCCTATTATTACTACACGGTACTGTGCATATTCATTTTTAACATGCATCTTCCCTGCTAGCTTGCCATGATAGAGTTCTTAGTTCTTACTTAATTCTAGTGCCTCAATTGGTGCATGATATATAACTCCAGTGTTGTCGAACCAATTCACTAAACTGAAGAACTAGTATTTGTTTAAAACAGTATAAATTACAATGTGTTTTCCACTATAATATTTATTTCCTTGGGTACTGAAAATAAAAATAGTAAGCATTAAGAAACAGATAAAGAGAAATAAACTACTTGTAATCAGTGAAAATTGTGCCATCCTCAATAATATTTAAATTCTGTCAATTTATTATTTTCTAGGTACTGCTGAGGTTCATTAGTGTTTCTGACAAAGACAGATGGGTTACATGTTTAAGAACTTTCCTTTATTTAAACCCTTTGTTTCCAATCAGAAATAAATGTCCATAAAAAACATGAAGAGAGAAATAAAAACAAGTATTACAATAGCTAACATTTACACAGCAATTACTATGTTCTGACACTGTGCTAAATGCTTCATATGGACCACTTTTTTTAATGCTCACCACCACCAACGACAACAAAAAAGAAACTAGAATAGTTACTGTTATAATTACAATTTTACAGAGTACAAAACTAAGGCATCAAATAGGAGGTAATTCAGAGTCTTATGGATTTTTCTGAGTTAGATTTTAACCCATGCAGGGTTCTCAGATTCCAGAGCCCATGATCTTATTAATGGCCATGAAGAGGAAAGTAATCGGTGACTTCACAAGCCACCTTGTGGATAATATAGTAAGATTTATAAATTTTAATACAATCTGAAATTCACCAAAAAATGTTAATAAATTTGAGAGGAAATTATTACTGGAAAGGTTCACAAAACATATAGATAATAAAAATTGTATTTATGAAAATGTAGTGATGTGTACTACAAGCACAAAGAGAAGAGAACCTAGACTATTCAAATATGTACATATAAAAAGTATACTGAACACTAAAGTATGATTGTGTGGGTCAGCCTTGTGACCTGGACTAAGTCATTTTACTTTTCTGGGTTCTAATTTATTTTTCTGAAGAATTAAACTCATTTCAGTCACATCAAATTTCACCAATCTACGATTCTAAACAGACAAGCTCCTTTTAATCAGGTACACATGCTATTCTAATATTTCCCAGTGATCAATAATTAATAAATTGCTTGCTCTATTTCTTTGAAATATAAACATATAAGAGAATGTCAACATGGATGTGTTGTGCCACAACAATGTAGACTGTATGGTACTGTCAAGGTAATTCTCAAAATTATGTGTGATGATGACCTAGGCAGGGTTCACACACATCACAAGCAGACATCTTCCTGGATTAATTTTTAATCAAAGACTTAGTGGAAGAGAGAAAATCCACACGGGTCAATTATGTAATCAAAAGAAAGATTTACATAATTTTAAAGACAAACGCGCCTTCTTTGGCCACTTCACACTATTTTCCTGAAAACTTCAAGGTGTATGGGTTTAGTGTCTTCCACTAGCGATAGTACTTCAAAGGAAGTTTGGAAAGTCTTAAATAAAACTATTGCAATTAATATTAATTTTATAAATTCAATATTCTCACTAAGTAAATCATAAAAAGGCAGAACAAAACTTATACCTAAACACATTTATTACCCCTTTATTATATACACTAATGACTTAACTATAATGAGTTAAACAGAAGAAATCATCACAGGTATGGCCGTTATTTCTTAGTCACACTTTTTTCCTTTGTACATGAAGTAATTTTTCAAATTGGGTATTTTCAAGAACAATTTTTTAAAGAAATCATTTGCCAAGACTATAATGATTGATTCCCAAACATGACTTTGCATCAAAGTCATCTTGTAAATGTTTTTAAAAAGAGAGGTCTTCAAACCTCAATCCAGACCTACTTAATCAGAATCTCTGTGTTCAAATGAAGCTGGGATATCTGTATCTGTGGAGGAAAATGTATATTTATTTGCAACACAATGATATACTAATAACTAAGATGTGCCAAGAATTTCTCCAAGGCCTTTATAAAACAATTTTTATTTCTCTATTGAGATTTCATATTTTTAAATCATTGTCATCACATTTCTTCTTAATTCTCTAATATACTTTTATTTTAATCTTTGAACATATTCATTATAGCCACTTTGAAATGTTTATCTGCCAAATCTAGCATTTGGGCCCACATCAGAGGAAATTTCTATTGAATGCTTTTTCTCCTGAGTATGGGTCAACTTCCCTGTTTCTCTGCTTATCTTATAAATGTTTTGTTGTTGTTGAAAACTAGACATTTTAAATAATATGCTGTTAGCAACTCTTGATTTAGATTTCTTTCCCCTGAGAACTTGTTGTGATATTTTCTTTTTAGTTTCATGATTGGATTTAAATCTGCAGAATCTGTCTGCCCCACAGCGTGTGTATGGCTGCTAATCTCTGCTCATTGCTGTTATTGCTGCTGTTACTTTAACTCTTATTTTTGTTGTCTAGCCTGGCTTCCTAGAGATCACCCCTGTCCCGGAACAGCGTAGTGGTCAGCCAATGATTGAGCAGAGACTCTTCACAAACACCATGAACCCAAAATAAGGTTTCTACCCTCTGCTGACTGATCTGAATGTATGTCAGAGAGCATGTTCAAAGTTCAAGCCATTTTCAAGTCAGCCTTGGTTATTTAATTTCCACCAAGTCTTCTCACTTCTCGGCATGTGTGTGTAGCTTCCAGTTAGTCAAGAATGCATAGAGAACTTTTGGCTTTCATTCCTGAGACTTCCTGATTATATTTCAGACTGGTCCTCCGGTCTTCACACATGGGACCACTACCTCAGGCTAGTGAAGCAATGGGTTTCCCCCATCTGTTGTCGAAGTTTTACTGAAAACACTGCTGGGCGTGGGTTTCCACCCTCTACTCCAAATCAAGCCAGCTCTCCCTGGCTGCTAAGTCAATGGATTTCAAGGCCAGCCTTGCCCTAATGAAACTACCACAATGATATGTATAGCTATGGAGTAGGGGGAAGAGGGAGTGGACAAGAGCAACTCCAGGTTAGAAGGCTTTAAACTTCCACAGCTCATACCAGAAATTCTATCAATTTCTCATAAATAAATGCTTCCCAATTTATTATTTGGCTCTGGCTAATTTTCAGAGCCACAAAATGGTTCTTGTTGACAATTCTGTTCGGTTTTATACTTGTTTGGGGGTAGATGATCTTACCCCATCATCTCCAGAAGTCCCTCTAAGGGCTTTACAAATAAGTACTGACTATAAGTCTTCAAAAACAACTGCATGAAACAGTTATTGTTATTATCACCATTTTACAGAGAAGAAAATTGAGACACAGAAAAATTATATTTTCTATGATCACACATCCAGTAAGGATGAAATCAAGGTCTGAAACCCAGTAATTCAGTTCCCAGATTCAGTTCCCAGCAGGTTTGGGGACTCCTGTTCTAGAGAGCAAAGTTAGGGTGTGCTGGGTGCTTCCAGTCTTAGAAGGGCAAGAGAGAAAATGATGTGTCTGATGGTTAAGTATTCAATGAAACTGCTCAGTCAACATAATCAACATAAAAGAAACTCTCAAATTAAAGCCTTTTAATCACACTATTACTATGACATGTATTCTAAACTCGATTTTCAATCTCTTTCTATTTCAACAAAGAAAAAAATAAGCATCCCAACAAGTAAAGTATAATTCAATCCATTGCAACCCTCACAATCGAAGAAAAAACTTGTGGGAGGCCCTGTGAACACAAAAATCAATACTGGAGCTTTATGCTGTGCAATGTGAATACTGCCAAATAGCGGTGCTTAGAGTAAAATGAACTGTTTTGCCCCATTTTCTCCACTCTGAGCAAATAATTTTGAAAAGACAATTTTCCCCCAAGCTATAAAATTTCAAGCAATAACTCTCTGTGCTTTAGGCTAGTGATTGTAATAAATACCTCCCAGCAACAGGTGCAGTGACTGAGGACTAAAATCATTCACATTCAGGGAATAACTACTAATAAACAGATGCACTGCTACCAGATGGGAATTTGTG
This sequence comes from Pteropus vampyrus, assembly GCF_000151845.1. Lineage (NCBI taxonomy): Eukaryota > Metazoa > Chordata > Mammalia > Chiroptera > Pteropodidae > Pteropus > Pteropus vampyrus. The sequence goes on along the minus strand of NW_011888803.1, from coordinate 5,100,138 downwards.
AGACCAGAATTGGAATTCTATCACTAGATTTTGCATCATTTATGAGCATTTTTGCAAGAAAATATGCTATTCTGGCAATAAACAGTGCACCCTGCTATAAGCTGAGAATTGTTATGGACTTCGAACACTTGACTGGGAACATTTTGCTTTTCTAACATTGTCTCTATTTAGTCTGCTCTTTGCACATATCTGTAAAACCATACATTCCTACGAAAGTCTTCTTATTAAGCTGTAATATAAAAACTTCAACTTTTCTGGTACTGTTTCTCTTAATTACTTTGAACTAAACCCTGTCATGGCTGCTACTGCTCAGGCTGCCTAGGGTTCCAGTAAGCACCATGACTTTTGATTATCAGGGACCTCTATGGGACCGAGGCTGTGACTTCAAGCTCCATTGAAACATTAAGTCAGGCCAGAGTCTATTACCAGCGTTGGCATTCGAAATCTCTGATTTACTCCTGTTTATATATGTTAATGAGATTTCTTCCTAAAATGGAAATGAGAAAAATACCTAATAAGGAGGGGACATGATTTCAATGAGGCTGAACTCTAGCTCACAAGCATGCAGAAAACTTATTTCCATTTCATTATAATTTAGATGAAAAGAGGATGTTAAAAGCAACCTAAAAGATAAATTATCTGACTAATAGTTCAACTTTTTCATTTATCCCTGTATATTCATGAGGTCATCAAAACAAAATTTTAAAAGGATATATAAAACTTTTCTTTGTATATCAAAAGGCAGCATGTTAAAAACATTCTATGTAAGTTTGCAGAATGTCCCTCTATTGCTTTAGTTACTCTATTAGTTCATTTAAGAAATAACTTTATTAATCATACCCTAAAATATTTAAATTTTTTTCATGACCATATAATTATTTTAATTGCCAGTATTATGTGAGGAACTTAAAACATATGGAGAGTAAAAATATCTACATTCACCTTCAAATTTGTTTTCATGCCAAGAGTAAAGAAATGAAAAGAATGCAATGTCCTTTTCCAGCTTAAGCACACTAGCCTTGAAAATTCACAATTTGTGTGTAAAGTAAACTTGGTTATTAGCATGAAACACCAATCAAACCTTACAAAAACATAAAGTTCTTGCAAAAGAAGGTATTCAGACAATTTAAGATCTTAATGTAACTACAAAATAATCAATTCACCATATATAACTGATATGCCTTAGCTTCTTGTGTCATTTTGATTTACAAGCTGTTTTTTTTAATATTTTGGATATATTTTAAATTATGAAGCATTTCAACAAATGGTTTTTTAAGAAGAATATTTGGTTTTAAGCAAAATCAATTTATATGCAAAATATTCATTTAAATTGGAATACACAAAAAATTCTTAATGCATGATGAAAAATTAACACACAATTAAATCCAATTACATAAACAGTAAGGGGGACAAAACTTTCTTGGAGATTTTCTAAGGAAAATAAAATTCTGGACACTATAGACATGGAAGGTAAAAATTTATTTTTAGAATGCTATTTAGCAGTTAGGTTCACATATTACTACTTTGGAAATCCTCTCAATATTTTAAGGAGAAAGTATGCATTATGAGTCTTCAAGACATTTTGGGATTAAATTCCTTATTAGAAAGAAATTAATTTCTCCCACTTAAAAACTTGTAAACCACTGATTAATAATTCACAAGTGCCATTAAAATATAGCAATTTAAGAGTCATAAAATACTATCTGTTTAATTCTGAACTCTGAAAGAAAAATTACTGATAAACATGTCTATTAAAAATAACACCTGCCAGAGAGATGCTTTTAATAGTCTCAGCATATTAACTTCTCCAAAGTTCACAGACATAGAATACTTTAATTCCTATCAACTTTTCCTTATAAATAGATTTTGTATTAAGCCATGATAGTAGCCTTACTATTCAGTGACTATGTTTAAACTATTCCCTCTGCAAATGTTTTACTCATTTTTTTCTCTTAAGCAACAATTACTCTTCAAAATCCACTTCAAGGCTTCCCTAACAATGACCTCAGGTTTGGGTCATCTATTTTCTGTTACAATAAATATTTATTGAGCACTTATCATGTGCCTAGCACTCTTCTTGATACTTGGGATCTAACAGTTAACAAAAATGACAATGATCCCTGTGCCTGGGTAACTTACATGAGGAATGAGTTCTCCTTGAGGAAAAGTATCGTCACTATCTGATTCACCATTATAATGCCGAAACGTAGTATTTTAAACTGCTCTCTTTATAGAGGGCATGAACTAAAGCTATGTTAAATAAATGGGTGTATGAATAAATTGGGTGGATAAATAACTATGAGCTCCTCTATCAGAGCAGGCAACATGCTCTAAGGTCTCTTATATTCCTCCCCTACTGAACACTGAGTTGCTCAATAGAAAGAAGAGAATCCTATTCACTTCTGTATTCTTGGTTTCCAGCATGGTACATGGCACATAGTAGGCACATAATTTTTACTAAGTTTCATTTTATGCTTTATTTTATATTTTAATTCCTTAAACAAAAAGATGCCAAATATCCCCATGAACATAAAACAAAGAGGTTTTTCTTTAGGGGGAAAAACACACACCACAATTCTATCTTTTTATATATGTTAGTTTTAAAGTTTAAGCTATGCACATCATCCGAAAATGTTTTGTTAAAAATTCAGACATCGGGAGATAAAAAAAAAAAAAAAGTAACAAAGATGACATATTCACCAAATCAGTATGGCTCAACTATGATATGCACTCTTAAGTGACTGACCACCTGCCAGAGTTCAAAATCGTCCAGTAGTTGCGGTCCTTAGTCACATAAAAGCATCACAAAAACCAGAGTAACCTTACTCTCTCTTCCCCCACCAAAAAGGTCAGGAAACTCTTTACGTTTATTATATTTTATGACTAATTAAAGCCAGTTTAACATTAAGAAGTTACTATTAGTAATGATATTAAGTCATTCACATTGTGCTTATCAAATTAGAATTATTAAGTAATTCTGTATAATTTATTCACTGACAAAAACCAGAACATAATCACAGAATAGGTAACAAAATATCAATTTCATCATCTCTTCAGGTACAATTTGTTTCTATTTCCATGTTGATACCTTAATACAATCTTCTAACAATTTTATTGTTTTTCTACTACCCTTCTGTTATCAGAAATTCTATTAGCTCCAGTTACTACACCCAACCTCAGAGAGTTTGTTCTTAAAAGAGGTTAAACAAGAAGCAAAAATGCAAAATTATAAGACTTGTTCCTTATCCAGTGACATCCCCCAAGCCATACTGGCTAAAGGACTCTATTCATTTGCTGTCACTGTATTTAGTGTGATGAATAAAACTATTAGGGGTGAAAACCTAACTTAAAGTATTCCCTAGGCAGTTCTCTCAAATCAAAGATATAAATTGATGTGCTAATGCTTTGTATTTAAACATAAACAAGAAGTATTTTTTAAACCCATCAAAATTATTAACCATATTTCATTTTTTAAAAGGTACATTTAAGTTGAATCACAAGAGGGACAACAATGTATATGAATATACGATTTCCATGTCAATCAACTTTTATTTGGCAACAATAAACTCTAAAAGTGGGAAGAAGTTACTAGTGTAACAAGTGGCTTCCTTGTTAAAAGTATCTATAAGGAGGCTAATTAATACCAATTCTGAAACTTATTTGAGTTAACTACATTGAAACTGCACTGAAACCACCCACTCATTTCTCTCATCCCCAAATAGGAACCCAAATGTAATCACATTCAACTACTGCTAACTCGAACAAATGTCCCAGAAGAGAAAAGCTTTATATTTCTATACACATTCTGATGAGGTATTTATTTGCCACTTCAGGCATTAAAGATTAAGACAGTCTGAAATCAGTCTCGACTCATATCTTGACTTTTCACAAACTCTTACCCACACGTACTCTTAGATCATTTAAAAAGTGTCAGCCATTTAACCTTTCTCCCACTGAAGGGAGAAATATCCTTTTTTCCTACATGATATAAAAGGCACTCTTCCCCTAAAACCTCAAAAGGCTTCGTGAAGTTAGATCTTTTTAAAAAAAATTGAACACAAATACTTAGGGAGGATGACAGAAAGATTTTTCTGCTAAGGATAAGAAGGCATTTTCCAACGAGGCTCTAGAGGAGAAAAAAAGCTTACTGAAGTACTTCCCCACCTCAAAACAAATAAACAACAAACGAACAAAAAACACAATTCATGAGGCCAAAGTTGATTTTTTAAATTTGCCCCTTTAAACAATACTTAAAATTGTATTTTAAATTATGCTACATACATGAAAATTTTTAAACCCTAAATCTGGACTGTCATTAATAACACTAAGACTCTTTACAATTGAAGGTAATTTTTATCTCATGAGCAGTTGTAAGATAAATTTCTAAAACATACACAGAGCTTATGGAAACAACTAACCAAGTGAGTAATATATTTAAAAAAATAATCTAGTGAACATTGTAGTACTGTACTATTTTCTCAATGCTCCCGAAACCATTTAAAACTATAAAATGACAAAATGAGTAAAATCAAATGCAGTGGTAATCCCATTTTGCGAATTTACTTCAAAACGCAAACTCAAAATAATCCAAAGCACCACCAAATAGAAAACAGCATTTCTAAAATGATCTCTTTTAAACATCTTTGGCAACCCCACCTAGACATTTACTGCTCATTCATTCGTCTATTTGTACTTGTGTCCTTAGCACACTTGATTCCTCCATTGTACTCTTCTGGAATAAGCCTTAAAAACTAACAATTCTCGAGTTTTAGGCAACTCCACCACTTCCACAAACTACAGAGAGCCCACTCAGTGGTAAAAGTCCTCCCTAAAGCAAACAGATGACTTATAAGAGTACTCTACGAACTGTGGTACCATGAGCTAAAACAGAATGTGCATCCCAAAATGGTATGAAAGTTATCACATAATTCTTTAAATGACAATATAATGATTTTGATTTCATGGGTGGTTTTGGTGTTATTTTTGTTGTAAGGCAGAGAGGTTTGTTCAATTTTTAATGAAAAGATGAGATTCTAAAGAACACAACCTATTTTCAAATCTGTGTCACCAGAACATTCAGGGAGAGGAGACAAGGAATAGAGATCATTTTAATCTGATATTGTAAAGTTATAAAATGTCGCCTTAAAAAAAGACATAACGCTACTTTTCTGCAAAGTTAAAACGATACCCTTTCTTGTATTTAACTACCAAGCTGAACACCAAAGGAATTTAGAAACAGCACAGTGGCACATCCAAGTGTATAAGCCCTGCCTCAACATGTACACAGCTCACTGTCATCTTTCCTTACTCCCACAGATACCAACAGTACAGCAGCAGCATAGCAGTTCCAACTTCTGGTTTCAGACATTCTAATAACACAGGCTTGAACTACGCAGTCCACTCATACGCAGATTTTTTTTTCAATAAATGCTGTAAATATATTTTCTCTTCCTTATGATTTTCTTAGTATTCTATTCTCTACAGATTACTTTATTGTAAGAATACAGTATATTATATATATATAACATACAAAATATGTGTTAAGTTGACTATTTGTTATTGGTGAAGCTTCTGGTCAATGGTAGGCTACTAGCAGTTAAATTTGGGGAGAGTCAAAAGTTATACACAGATTTTCAACTGTGTGGGGTCTACACCCCTAACTCCCACAATGTTCAAGGGTCAACTATATAAAGAGTGGCAAGAAAAAAGGCTCTTAGGAATTCTATTTGAGCCAGTGCTGATATCCCTTGGTATACTATGCTAATGCCCCTTTCCTGGTACTTTAAATACACCCCTTTACAACCTCAAATACTTTCAATCTCACCCTTATAAAGCTGAATGTTATTGGATAAAAAAGTCCCCTTATTATTCAAGGCAGAAAAACAAAATAGAAGAAAGGCTTGATAAGAGTCTCAAAAACAAGCAAGTGCTCCTTATCAGAAAATGAGAGTTAGTTTAGGTAAACTTGATTTATAATGACAACAGCCATGTTTCAGAAAATTACATCTTCGAAGATAAACTGTCTAAACAAATAATACAAAGATTAAATACTTAACATAAGAATTGGTTATAAATCGTGATATCAATTTCAAAGTAGGTAAAGAAAAAGAACAGGAAAACGAAATAAACCTAAGTAGCAAATAAACAGATATAATGCTCCACTTAATTCTTAAGGACAAAAAGAAAGCCAAAAATTAAAATTTGGTGAAATTTTCCTCCTAACAAATTATCAAAGATTTGTTTGTTGGTGTATTGTTAAAGAGATAACCTCATATGTTTCTGAGAATAACAGATCGTATAATCTTTCTGAAAAGAGACTTAGTAAGTTCCTTTTATAAGAATATATTTTTTAAAGAATCAAAAAGTTCAACAAAGAGCTAGATAAAAAGATATTCATAATAATAAAAAATTTGAGACAAAGGACCAAAATAGGAAAATGGTTTAAAAGTATATTAGTGATATAGACTATGATACAACCCTAATAAACAATATTACAATATTATAAACATAACAATAAATACAAATCATATTATACTAGATAATAATTAGTGATTTGGGAATGTGTTCCCAGAGAAATTACGCAAAAGAATTATAAATTTACTTCAATATATGTGCATAGGAAAAAAAAAAAAGAAAAAACTCAGGAAGTGGAACCCTTTTTGGCAAAGCAGTGGAGCAGCTTATCGAAACCACTGGGCTCAGTAATCAGGGAGCTGATGAAAACTGGCCACCATCCCTGAAGTACCAAGTAGAACTTGGGTGAAAGTAAGCAGATGAAGAAAATGGCACTCTGCCTCGGAGGATAACAGAAATCCTGTTCCCCTTCATGGAAACAATCTGGAAATATACTACCTTTCACCCTGAGAACTGAAGCGTTTCCTCACCTTCTAGGTTCTTAGCAGTTGGACTCTTTACACTGATATGGATGGAGATGCTGGTGGTTTTTCCAAAGGCTGCATATATCCCTGTTCCCCACATCACAATTCCCTATTGCATCTGAGGTATATTTTCCTTGGGTGATCAAGAATGAAATAAGTATTTTGCTTAAGCAGGGGTCTATATCCAGGGTTTTCCCTATTCCTCACCTCTCCCAATTCATGATTACCTTCTTGCTGCTTGTTCCAAGTTTTCTCCAACTCGGTCTAGGCTTATTCCTAGTACATCTCATGGTTGCCACTTTGCGGATGTTTGTGTTAACCCTACGTGCTAAAAGGTAGATAAATGATCTATTTTTATGACATTAACTATTTACATAAAAGAAGTAAATGATACTTGTGACACCAAGGTGCTATGTAGGAAATTGCATTTATTCATTCCATATAACTTACGAAAATGTAGAAAGTTACCTGTTTACACTATGGAATTGAGTCTTAAATAATTTATTCGTATTCTAAAATCTGGCACGTGCATCCCTGCCTTTGTAACTTTCTTCATGCAATTTTCCCCATTTAGAATTCCCTCTATTATGCTCAGCTTCTGGCATCCCCCTCTCATTTAGGGCTCTTGAGCTCTCTTCCTTTTAAAGCCTTCCCTTAGCAGAAGATATAATATAAACCTATCATAAAACAAAAGGCAGACTTGATTCAGAGATGAGATAATAGCTTTTGCACTTATACAAATTATGTGCATAAGACTCCCAAATCACAATAACGAATGTTAGATTTTTGAAAGATAAGTAATTTATTGCTAAAGGAGACAAGCATTAAGGCAGGGTCACTGGTTATCCTAGTGCTCCACATGCCACTCTTATATGCTAAGTGTTACTGAAAAAGCAGAGAGTAGAGCCAGCACACCCACATTCCTAAGGATGTCCCAAGACTGCGAAGACAAAGAACTACTCCTGCCTTTCAGTGAGATGCTCTACATCTCCCTGGTGTTGCGAATTTGACTTTCAGTTTCTGCTCTGCAACAGTATTCTACAAGCTTGTCAACCATATTAACTTGCAGAAAATTATCCAGGCTGGCTAATTTCCTTGCTTCCTGTGTGCTTTAAAACCTGGCTGGCTGCACATATATCTTGAAAGTCTTGGTCTTCGGGGACAAAAAGGCTATTTCTAGAAACTTCTAACCATATGCTATTTCGCAGTTGCACTGTCCAACACATCTAGATTTGAATCTAGGCTCCTCTGTTTACTACCCAAGTGATGTTGTTCAGAGGTAAAACTCTAAGCTTCAGTCTCCCTATCCATAAAATTTGGGTAATAACAGCTCCCACATCTCACAAAATTGTGCAAGGATTAAATAAATTACTACATTGTAAAGTCTTTAAAACGATGTTTGGCAACTGTAAGTGCTCAATTCTGCCAGCATACTTTTCTTGCATTTGACACTTGGTCATAAGTTCTAGATTCCATCTCCAGGGATCTAAGGAAACAGCCTAAGTGGTAAATTATAAACCACATATAACTGAATAACTTATTACATGTAGATAATTTGCAGATTAGGAAATACTAATTATAGGTAAATTAGGAATAAGCTAGTTCTTGTTGTTCCCATCTCTCTTCTCTATACTTTGAGGAAACAAAGTTCATTTGCCAAAAGTATGTGTATACATACATATGTGTACACACACACACACACACACTATACTGGTAGACAGGTCAAGGAAAAGGACTATGACTTTCAAGAACTTAGAATATTCTAAACATAGTGTACATTATCTCACTTAATTATCACAGTGATCCTGGCTGAATCCACAAAATATCCTAGTTGTTTGGTGGATTCTTACTTCTCTCTTTTTAATAGTAGAAAACAGAAGAAATCTCCTCTGAGGTGAATTCTCAGACCATCTACCCATGATATCCCACCTCACCTCCAAAACTGTGTCCTACTTATGACAATAAACCATGAACATTCTCTGCACTCACCACATGGCTTCAAACTTAACTATTTATCTGTTTCTCCTCTTAAGACTAAAAATTCCTTGAAGGCAAGAATGAATACTTACTACCGTTTTTATTCCAAGCATCTAGCACAGTGCCTTGGTTATAATAAGCACTTATTACATATGTAATGTTAATTTTACAGCTCAGAGAATGGAGGCTATGGGTTATTTATCCAAGGTCACATTATCACAAAAGGAATCCGAAGACTGGCTTTAATGACGCTCTCATTATACTGTGGTACCTTGTCAAGTCCTATCAGGTAGTTATTTTGTGAGATTCTAGGCCACTTTGCTTCAGCACCCCCTTTTAGCCTGGGGCATTGTTGTAATCCAAAGAAATCCCTCAAAACCCTTCCTAGGCATTTAAATTAAATCCATCAAATGCACATTTAAAGGAACACAATTTATATTAAAATTATTTTGTAAACTATATGTTTGAATATATAAATCACTTACTTAGTAAAACTTCTATGTATTGTACAAGTGGAAATTTTATTTGGAATTCTGAGGTAAAATTTCAGTCATCCAAAAGTGAGTAACAAACATTTTAATGATGAAAACCTCATTACATATAACATTGACAAATTTTTTTCTGAACATTTAGTTGTCAGCATTTTTTATTACTCAAACCAAATGATCAAAGACTATAAAGCCTCTGCAGGTTTCAAAAGAAACAGACCAAAAAGTTATATACCTTGGTCCATTACCTTGGTTATCTTTGCTTTCACAGTCTAGTACAAAGTCAGTTTGTTGAATAAGTTAATCATCTTACTAAAGTTCCATTTCATTATTTCTAAGGAAATATGCTTGCCTACACATTATTTTGTACTAAGTATGTATTGGAAGTCTATACAGGTATGCTCTCGGTGGATATCGGAAAGAAAAAGTTCGACATAGGGAGCCACAGATAAAGTTTTCCTAAGCCATATAGAGCTTTAAGAGAAACTCACTGGAGTATGCTTTCTGCAGCTGGAAAACAACTGGGTATATTTTTATGTAAGGGTCGTCAACTTGCCAAGGCCCCTATCTCTCAATCTCCTACTTCACTAAAAATTTAACCTTAATCAAAATAATCAGATGTACCCACTATTTCTAAATAGTCTTACCATTCACTTTTTTAGACTCGATATGTATTAAATATATATTATGGGCTACAAAAATAAGAGATATGGTGGTGTCAAAAACCTAATGTCGATACCTTTAGTAAGGAAAATTATGTAACTCTCTTTAATAAGCAACTTTACTATTTCCTCTGGTATAATTAGGAATTTTTTCATGCTACCTTTCCAGTATCCATCATGCTATATGAATGAACTCACATACTTTTTAAAAATTTTATTTTATTATTAGTTTCAAGTGAATTCATATACTTTTTGACTGGAGATGGAAAAGTCTGCATGAAGGTACAGATAGTTTCTATTCTGTTCACAACCATAATCATGGCACCCCAAAAAGGGGTTACTAATAAATGTTAACATTCCAAGAATACTCTATCATATGTCCAAATGTTAATACATCAAATTTGAATTCCTTGAGATAATTCCACTTTTAATCTTTTAAACTCAATTCCCCTATTTTTACTGTATATTTCAATTCTTTAGCTCATTTATTCATCATTGAGCATTTATTGAGTGGTCCTCATGAGCTAAGCAAGACACAGTACACTGAAATGGATTTTGCAGTTTCTACGGTTCAATTTTAAGCGGTTCAATTTTAAAAGTATGAAGCTGGAGTACCTCATCCAGTGTATGAAAGGTGAATAACTTCACAAAAGATAGAAAACTATCTTGACAGGGAAGACGTCAAGGTAAGTTCCTCAGAAAAGGCAATATTTTTAAATCTCCAGTATCAAGAATACAAACTGAAACTGGTAAGAATCTAACCAGAAATGAAATGACAGAAAGACCACATCGAGGTCATTTTTTAACCTATTGTTGAAAGTATTCTGTGAAAATACTTTTTCTCACTAGAGTTTTTGTTTAATCAGCAAGTTTAGCTTAAATTCAGTCACTCAACACTTGGGTATTTTGCAAACATATCGAAAGAAGCTACAGTATTTCCAAAATACTAAAATGAAAGTCAATTAGTGTGTTCTATCAAGACTGCCAAATTAATTTATTTTATTGTTTATCAAAATAGGAGTTTCTGACTCACTATAACATAACAACCCCTATTCTCATCATTTCATGAATGGCCCTCCTAAAATTGTCTCATAACTCATCATCTCCATACCTTAATTCTTTCTCTAGGTAGGCTGAACAACCACTCTGCTATGGGTATGACAACTCTCCCTGGTCTTCACAATAAACTTTAAATGCTCATATATGGCATACATGGCCTTTTGAATTTCTAGCCACATCCAAAGTGTCTAGACTCATCTCTCTCAATTTTGTACCCTAAATGAATCAAATCATACTCGTCTTTCAAAGCTATATTCTAGTGTCATGAGGTATTTTCTAAGCCTGACAATCAGAACTAAATCACTTGCTCTCTGTGCTCTCATAGCTTTTATATAGACCTAAATTATTACACTTAGTAATTAAAAATAATTACAACTTATATAGGTACTATTCTCTCAGAATATCAAATCTTGCATCTTATTTACCTTTTTATTCCTAAAAGTATCTGCACATGATAAATTCTATTTGTAAAAAATTGCAATCTAAATCTAAACAATTAAAATTTCATTTAGAGATGCTGGGACTAGGAGAGACTTTTAGCACACCCAGCCCAATATTTAGCATACTTAGTATATATAGAGTATTATGTCTGTAGGATATTGTTAAATATAAATACATTATCCCACAGACATGATACTCTACATCAAAACAAAACATACTTATTATGTTAACATACAATAGTCTACTAATTGGTTCAATAAGAAATATGAAGCTTCCAGTGAATAGTCAGAGCTTACTTTGGACAAAATAATGATTCTCTTCAAATCATATTTAATATCATTTATAAATTTACTTATGATAATATCTAATAAACATAGAACAATATATACTCAGAATGTCCACCTTTGGCTAATTACACTAGGGGGCACTTTTCAATATCTCCAGACTTCAACGCTAAGTGCATCTTTCTGAGAAAGTGTGTCACATTCCTGGAATTTCAGAGCTATGATCTTTTAATCCATTACCAGTTTTCTACCAAGGGATTACTGTCTTGTTTTTATTACATTAATTATATATAGAATCCTCAGGCAGAAATACTGACAGAAAAAATGTAAACGAGCTAAGTAGATGCTATTTTAATTTAAAAGAATGTATGCAAATAATTCATTTTGAATAGCAATTCAATAAAGATTTAAAATTATTTTCTTTTGACAGGTTTTGCTGTTTAAATAAAAACTCCATGTCTAAAAGTTTATAACATCTGATTATTAATAATGCAGAATAAGTAGTCAACTTAGAGCATCATCTGCAAAGTTAGTAAGTTTCTGAGAAATATTTGGGAAGAGAAAACATAGGAAATATAAAATTATCTGATAGTTAATTCACTCTAAGAAGCTGAAATGCTTTCTGGAAAAGAACTATTTGATAACTTTTTAAAAACAATAACCGAATTTAAAAGAACATAATTTGGGCAATATAAAAGGCATATAATAACATAGATAACTGCAAAAACATGTATTTTACATCTAAAATGATACACTGAAATACAAACAGAAAAAACTATTTTGAACTGCTTTCAACAAAAAAAGGTAACATTCACTTGTTGCAGCCCTGTTTCTCTGAAGATCCCCAAAGAGGGTCATATTTATTAAGTTTTTAGTAAGTGTTGATTAACAACATCACCCAAACATAAGATCCATTTAATTTCAGTTAACTGTTAATCTAAGTGACCTTCCTAACTTTTCACAAAGCTACAGGGCAAGCCTAATTTGTCTGTTTTAGAGACAAATTTGGGAATGTTTCAGTGTACATCTTAACAATAGTTAACAGGGTATTCAAATTTAGAAAAGAGAATTCATGGAAATCCCAATCCTTAATTAAATCACAGAATGAAGTTTTGAAGTAGTAAATAATAAATCACAATGAATCCTCAATCTGGTTGTCAAGGAAACTTCTTTGCCTCTGCCGTAATTGCAGTGATTCCCATCTCGCCCTTTCTGACACCACGCCTTATCATGCATTCTGGTCAGAGACTGAGAAAGTAGCTTTTTTATTCCTCTCAGGCAATCATGTAACATGCATTGAGCTTGACTGAACAGGTCCGCGCGACCATACAAACGCTGAATTCAAGGCTTTTCCTTTCTATCTGGAGACAGTAATTAACTAGTGAGCAGCAGTATATTCCTACCAAGCTTTAGATAAGAAATGGGACAAACGCGCCTTTGCAGTGCTTAGCAGCAGTGTTTAGAGGAAGTTTTTACTAACTGGAAACAGCAATCATTAATATCAATATTAAACCTCAATTTTCAAAAACTTCCTCTGAAAATAAAGAAATGTTTTAGAGAGATATAAACAAATATTTGCATTAAAACATTAACATTTATAAACCAAATAATGAAAGTAAAACAGTAAAATCAGTGCCAAATAGATTATTACTAACTCAAAATGGTTTACTTAACTTTTCCCTCCTTACTACCCTTCTTGTATTAATCATTTTTGGAATTATAACTATTATAAAATAAAATCCTGAAACTGGCAATTTTACATCTCTAATTTCATACACTGCTTCCATTGTTTTTTAATTAATTATTGTGATTTCCTTAACTAGATTCCATTAAAACTATTTGTTTTCTAATATAATTCTACTTGTTTTCAAAAGTACTCCTTTAGTTCATTTTGCTATATTATTTTGGAACATTACTTTTTAGATCAGTTAGTTTTAAAGTTATCTCTACTCAATTCAACTACTAAACAGTATAAAAGCAATATTACAAATATATATTTTAATTCTATTAGTCTACATTAAAAATGTTGTTAATTTGACATTTACACTAAATATTGGTATCTAATTTTCTTTGTCCAATTGATAATTGAAAACAAAATTAAAGTATTTTTTGTAGTATTTTTGTACTCAGGTAGTACTATTACACTGTCTTTTAATTCTCTGCTTAAGTTCTGTCATATAAAATATGCCATCCTACATAATCTATATAACTTCTCAGACTAAAGCAACATACTCCATAGTCCTTCTCTCCCAATAAAACACAGCATACCTTAACCAGGGAAGTTAATTATGTACTTTGGTTTCATAACCAACTGCTGTTGCCAGCTGAGTTCCAAATAAGAATAAATACAGAGTTTGAGCTGTCGACAAAAGACATTATTACATAGAAAAGATACTGTCAATAAAACATGGCTACAACATTTAAAACTTTGAAAACAAATAGAGCCAACCAGATTTGGACCATACTGTATACTCAGTACATCCTAACCACTAACCAACTGGGTCAAATAAGAATCTAGAAGGAGAAAGTTCACACACACGCAAAAAAAACATTTATAAAGAAAGAAAGTTTTGTGCAAATGAAGGTTAAAACACGTTTTTTCACCTTTTTAGAACTAAGATTCCACAAAAGAAACGAAGCCCTATAGAAAATGGTTGAGGGTCTATTTTCTCAATTCTGCTATTCTAAATGTATTGGAGAGACGTTAATTCATTTCATGCAGTGGATGTGTCAGGTCTTAATTATCTACCAGAACTAGTTGAAAGGGGCTAGTAGAGCATCTGATGAACTATTAAGAACTGAAGACATGATGTCATAGATACAAAAGGCATTTAATCTTTCCCTCAGAGCTATCTTCTAACCATAAAATTAACTTGTATGTTTACAATGCTCCTAATTTTTCAAACTGCTTTTATGTTTACTGTGTTATTATCCATATAAACAGCTCTGGTTATTTGGACATGCTTTGCAGAAAGTATGGTTTTATTACTGGGGGGAAAAGGGTTTTTTTTACTATATTTTTAAAAATAAAATTGTCTTTCACTGTGATGAATATCAAAAGATCATAGGCTCTATTGAGAACATTTTGATTATCAGTGACATATTTAATATAAAATCCTTCAATATGTTTGCTAGAAGGCAGCGTCTCTTAGTTAAACAGTAGTTGAAACCAGTAAACTCTGCAAACCATAAGGATTTGTGGGGGTGGGATCATCTGCCTATTTAGCACCAACCTGATTTTTATATGTTTAATCAACTTCCTCCTTCTAGTTAGAACATGTCATAAATCATCATTTCTCCATCTTCACAGTTTTCCTCAGATACCTAAAATCAGAAAATAAATTGTGCAAATTCTATATAGCCGAATGGCTTTTATAGTACATCTGTATATGTCGTCACACCAGAAAAGCAGGGAGGTCAGTTGAAACGGTGGACTCAGGGAAAAAAGGGAAAAGGGGTGTGGTAGATCTCTATGCAATTTTCACTCTCAATGGAAGAAAATGGGTAGTGGGAAAAAAAGAATAAATGAGTGAATCAATCAAATATTTTCTGATCATCACTTAGGTACTTTAGCAGAGTCCGAGGCAGAGTCAGGGCAAGAATAAGACATTGTCTTCACCTTGAGCAGTTTGAGGTATGTATTGGGAGAGCAAAGAAACAAATCCATACAAGGGTGTATAGATGTAAATATTCGATTATGAGGCATAGGCTGTGTGGTGTAAAAACTGGGGGTAAGGAAGATTGAGAACTGGAGCTGTGAAAATAAGATGTATGAAAAAGGGAAGATCTCAGCTAAAACTGAAGGACGAGAAAACAGACAACACATAGGATGACCTACAGTAAGAACAATCTCGAACAATCTCAAGGGTAGGTTCTGCTTCCTTCCCCTCTCCTCTCTCTCTCTCCCTTTTCTTTCCTTCTCTCTTTCTGTGCTATTTGTAACAGGTTGAAAAAATGAAAGTGATTTGACATGAAAAACGAAGAGCTCAAAATGTATTTAAATAAAGTACACAAGAATTAATGCTTTACCAAAAAATGTTTTATCTCATTAAGTTTTAACTCATTACTTTGAGACCCAGATCAAATTCCTATACTGTTTCCTAACAACATATACTTTCACACTTGGCATATAAACCTCCTTTTCCCATAATATGCAATTTGAGTATACTGGTATTTCAAACAAAAATAGGAAGAAGTGGGGTTGGGGTCTGGGGGGGAATAATATCACTACAGAATTAAAGACTGAAAGATGCTGTTGTACTGGTTAAAGTTGGAATTTGAGGAGTAGGACTAAGAGATTTTAAAATTGTATTCTACAAAACATTGTTAAAAAAAACTTAAAGCTGATTTAATCTTCCATCTCTGTACAAATCAGAGAAGGTTGTTTCATGTCTTTTACTCTTAGGAAGACAAGGAATATCCAACTACTTGAGAAATAACTCCCCCAATGATATGTGAGGCTTGAGTAATATGCTAAGAAAGTATTCCAACAAGGGCATCCAGAAGGAAATTCAGACCACCACTCTGAAAAGGGCAAAACCTTTAGATACAGTGAAGTAACTTGAAGAATTATTATTTCCATTGTTCAGATTAGGAACTAAATTTCAGCATACTCACAGAATTTTTGTTCACAGTACTAGTAATTACAATTGGAAATAAAATTCAAGTGTTTTAGAATAGTCATTATAAGAATTTCCAGCACTTCATTAAAGATATACCTTGGGCAAATGCATTTTAAATATTTTATTCTGGATTGAGTAATTAATCACCAATCAAATAGTTATAAAAATTTTTAAAGGGCCTTTAATAGAGTTGTCTAATTCAAATGGCTAATGTTCTAGATAAGAAAATGATAGCCCAGATCTAAGTCTCTGCCCAAGCATACATATTTAGTGGCACTTTAGTGGCAGAGAGTGAAACAAATGATTTACTTTCAACTGTGATGATTCTAGTTGCTTCAAACATTTATAAGTATTTTTAGAGTTTTCCCATTTGTTCAATAATAACTCTGTGTTTTAAAAACAGTTCAGTTTCTCCAGATATTTTGTAGTCACACTGACTCCGAATTTATTCATCTACATGTTGCATTTCTAATCCTATAATGCTACTCTCAGTCTGGTCCTAGATTGGAAATAATTCATCAGTCTTAAAGCCAATAAGAGGTAGAGATCATTCCTTGAGGGAGTTGAGGTACAGATAAAATGAAGAAGCAGATATAGATAGATATAGATAGATACAGATAGATATCTATAGATATACATAGATATAGACAGACATAGATAGATATAGGTAGATATCTATAGATAGATATAGATAGATATCTATATCTCCTCTCCTCTCCCCTCCCCTCCCCTCCCCTCTCCTCTATAGATATCTATCTATATCTATCTATATCTATCTATATTCTGAAAGAAAATACTTCACCCGAAATCATTTAATTAAAATAAACATGTTAACAATGCAAACAAATATGAAAATAATTTATGGGGTGTGTGTGTGTGTGTGTGTGTGTGTGTGTGTGTGTGTGTGTGTGTGTGTATGGATGTGTGTGTGTGTGTGTGTGTGTATGTTTTAAAACTTTTGATGCAAACTAATTGTACTAGAATTTTATAGAACCAAAATGCCACCAGATTATCTAACATACATCTTTGTAAGAAAATATTAATTCCTAGTTTATGCTCAAGAATAAGACTATAAACCACATAGGCCTGTATTTAGTTCCAGTTTCCCATGATGCCAATTACTCTAGCTTTTAGCCTTTTATATGACATTGAACTGTTTTATAATTATAAAATAGTTGAAAAGGACAGCCTGTTAATTTAAAAGGAACACATTACAACATCTCTCTCTGGTACCATAATATTTTAATTTCTTTTTTGAAGATAAACCAGTTGGAAAGTGACCATCTGCTAGTGTGTTAGTATTATTTGGGAAAAGTAACGAATAAATGTTATCCTCTGCTGTGAGAAGAGGATCATTAAATAAAAGAAACACAGAAAAAGCAATATGAAACGAACAGATTGATTTAATGCCATGTAAAAAGAATTTTTCATTTACAACTTTCAAACAAATAATTTTTAAATACATGCTTTACTTAAAAGTATAAATAAATCTTCTAAAATCTGGCACACTAAGTCAAGAAAATGTTAACAAAGCAAACCACTAAAAATCAAACTTACTATCAATTCTTCTCATACGATTTATTCAACATCTATTCATACATGGATAGGCTATGTCCCCAACATAAATATCTCCCAAATACATAATTTAAAAAACATACACATAGTAACTTATATTTCATAGTTTGCTATATTTTCATGTATTTTTTTAAACATTTTCCAAAAATGTGTATCATCAGTATTCAATAAGGTGGATAAAGTGATACTTGTTTATTCACAAATAATGATAATAATGTCAAATCAATCAATAAATAGATTTCTGACTATTACTAATTTCTACATGTGTTTAATATGGGACCTACAGCAAGTGCATATGCTATGTACCTAATGAGCAAGTCCATCACATTGAGTTATGTCAGGGAAGAAGAGCAAGGCAGGCGCCACAGTGGTTTTCTTGTGCCTAAGGGATGAGTTTTGAAAATAAGAAATTTACTCACCGGAAAACTACGCCTTCCCTGAATCTCTGGGGAAGCCTACCAGAGGAGAAAAAAACTCCTCTCCAAACTGTAGTAAAATTTTAGGGCCAGGAACTGCAAATGCTTATTCATTAAAACTACATGGTATTTTGACATAGTAAACAAATGGAAAATTTCAGATTTTTATAAATATTTCTAGTCCGTTTTTTAAAATCTTTAAACAAGATTTAGAGATTTTTCTTTCTTTCAAACAATATTAAACTGCCTCATGAGTAACACCAGTTAAACATTTTTAATAGTTTTGATTACTATTAAGCAGATAAGCTACGCTTAATAACTTTAAAAGGCAAGGTATCCATGTAACTAGCTAAGCCAGTAGCAAAATTTCTGTTAATCTACTGCTAATCTCTTTCCCCAAAATACCGTTTTATTTTTTAAAGGGTCTCAAAGCTTTACAAATGTTAATTTCTTTATTCTTCCTAACAGTACCATTATAATCCTCATTTTACAGATACGCAAAACAAGGCGTACAGTGGTTAAGTGGCCGAAGGTCTCAAAGAGGAGAGCACTCCTGGTTAAGTAAGACTGAACAGGCTGAGAGTCACACTCAACCATTCTGGCCCCAAACCATATTCTCAAGCACTATGTCATGCCACATTAGTCATGTCAATCAAATCAATAAGTCTTGATGCACAGAGATAAAGGCAAACATTTTTTTAGTTTGAAAGTCAGTCCTGAGAAATATCCCACTTTATGTCATCTTAAAGTGAGAATACCTATCATAACAAAATGTTCTTACTTTGCTGGCACTGTCAGAAAAAAAAAAAATCTACGGCATAAAGTTTCATTATAATGTTGATGATGGGGATAGAGGGATCAAATCCCCACCGGGGCCACTGTCTATGTGAAGTTTGCATGTCCTCCCATGCCAGTGTGGGCTTTCTCTGGGGCTTCTGGATTCCTCCCACAGCCCAAAGACGTGCACATTAGATGAACTGCCGTGTTTAAATGGTCCCAGTGTGAGTGAGTGTGGGTGCAGGACTGTGCTCTGTGATGGCCAGGGTAAGCTGGGACAGGAGCCCTGAGCTGTTACGACAGGCTCTGACTACCCACTACCCTGCAATGAGAATGAGCGGACTGGACCATGAGTATCTTGTTTTAATTCATCTTTCTTAAATGTACATATAGCTCACATTTTATTTCAATGTTAAATATTACAAGTGCTTTAGGTCTTTATTTATATGTTTAGTGAAGTTTTTGGACCAGAAATATGGGATAGGAACTGAATTTATTTATATCAATTAGACTATGGTAAAATTAGTTTCGTTATATGTAGTTTGACTTAAAGTCGAAGTTTCTAAGAACCTACTGATGACATTGAGGACTTACTTATTAAAATGAGTAATTAGGGAGAGAGAGTTAGGAATTAAGACTCAATATTGTAGAGTGAGGGGTTGGATAGGAGTGGTTAAGATTACTACCAGAGAATCCTGTTTCAGAAAAGGAATCAATTCTGCCTTCAGTCCTATTTCATAAGAGACTATGTTGTTGATATATGTCCAACATCAGTCCATAGAGTTTGGAAACTATGGATGAGAGTTTTTGAAGCTGAGCTTCCATCATTAGATATCAAAAGCAAGGAATAACGATGAAAAGTTAAGAATTTTTAATAATTTTTCTCAGGATGAGAGTTTGAATCACCTCGATTCTGCCACTAACTTACTATGCTAATCCTGAGCACACAGCAAGTCATGACCAATTCCTCAAGTCAAAATGAAGGAGTTGGATTAAATCTTCTCCAAAGTCCTTTTAACTTCTACAGTCTTTTACTTAGTCACTCAACTTAAACAAGTGTTTATTGATACTTAGGTAACTCGTTATTACATGAAAAGCTCTGTTAAGTGTAAATTAGGGACTTCTCTTGTGGTCAGAAATGGTATAATAGAATCAATGGAAAAGTAATTTTATATAGCACATTTGAATGAGTGTAAAAAAAGATCACATATTGTCCACTTTAGCACTATTAAGAGCTTTACAGAAAAGTAGTACATATTGAATATAGTATACTATATAGCCTTAAAAACAAATGTTGGCATTCCTAAGTATTATTTCAAAGTAGAATACATACAAAATTATGATAGGAGCAAATGAAAAAAAGATCAATATACAAGCAACTGCTTTAAAAAATATATTTCAGGAACATATTAAAAGCATATTATAAAACCAACCTGAATCCCACTATTGGTCATGCATTAAAAACTTTCTATATTTTTGAATGCATTAATATCATATAAAGTCATATGTGAAAAGCATTTTGATAGTTTCACTTTTTTCAATATTCTAAAAATTAGTTCAAATATGCTAACTTTTTTTTTAAAGTCAACTTTTTAAACCACCTTAACTGTTGAATTAAAGAACAAAAAAAACCATAAAAATTCTCAAAGTCTAGATTTTTATTCAAATGAATAAAGACTATTCCACAAGCACTTGATATACAGTATTCTCCTTTATGTACTTTAAAAAGTTAAACTACTACAGCAAATGCATAATTGATTTGGGGGAGAAGTTCAAGTGAAAGACATTGGTTAACCGTGCATTAAAGAAGCAGGATAGAAGAAAATGTACCTCCAGGGAACATTTTTAAAGCAGTAATTAAAAATTATTAAAAATATTGTTAATGCTCTCCATTTCACATCTGCAGGTAAGTCATACAATAAACCCTAGATCCACTTCCAAAAACTAAAACAAAAGGGTGGTATATATATCACAGCACAAATAAATGGCAATTCTTTCCATGTAAACATGTAAGAAGGGTTCTGCACTCAAACACTATATAAAAAATAAGATTTAACTGTTGTTCTAAATTTACAAAGTACATCGAGAATCTAATCACAACATGGTGCAATATTAGATTCAAATATATCATAGTTCAAATTATATGTAATAATAACAATGCAGTTAAGTCTACTGAACATATTCATAATGTTGCTTTCACTCAAAAGCATTATAAAGGTGCTTTAATAAATTTTACTTAATTCCGTATTTTGAAACATTATGCCATCCCCTTATGAATAGCTGCTCGAGCCAGTCAGATTTTCAACCAAACAGGAGAAAGATAAGTACTATTAGGAAAGTGAGCTGGCAGTTGGACAGTTGTTCACTCTGCCTGTCATATCTCTTTAATGCAACTCTGATTTGCCTTTGTTCTGACAGCAGCAAACAGCTGCTTGCTTGTAAATGAGCCACCATTGCTGGGTTGCCTCCCATTATTCCCCACTTTTGACAAGGTCACTTGCTGCAAGGATTTCGGGAAGAAAACGCAGCCTACTGCATTAAGAGTTTAGAACATAGGCGGCTAGGTATTTTTCTTTTGGTAGCATGAGCAAATCAAGACAAAATATAGGTAAAAAGTTTTTGCTCATTGAGCAAGTCAAACATTTTTCCTTTAATATTAATTTCAAAAGCCTAAAGCTATATCACAAAAGTGAATGACTTTTCCGTGAATCCTTAAAATCTGCATGACAGTATAAAATACAGATTTGATCACAAAATATTTATAAGCACATATTAACTAATACTATGGCATTGTTCCCTTGCTGTCTTACAGTGAGAGAGTTCAGATCTGGAAGACAGCAACTGGAGAAACATTTTGGGAAAACTTGAGGATATCCTGGGTTTTTTCTGATTCTAAATTTCAATAAAAATTTTATTTATGGCTAATTTCATTAAGAGTAAAAAGGCAGGGATTGCCAAGATCAAAATTTCACAATCTCATTCAATGTTGATTGTTACCTTTAATGAACATTATATAATATATAAATTAATCTAGACTGAAACATGTTATTAAAATGTTTGATCAATATTCCACCAATGCTCCAAAAGGTATAATTGACACTATAAAGCAAGGTTCACCTTTAATTTTCAGCTTGACCTATGATCTTCAGAAGGACTTAAAGCTACATTATGACAACCTCATACAATTAAGTTGTTTCCAAAGAGAGGCATGCAGAAAGAGTGGAATGGCGAGTTTTCAATGCCACAATGAATATAAAGAGGGCATGTCGGAGCAGCTGCCCATTTGACATGAATCATAATTTGCTGGTTTGAAAGTTTATGAGTGGGAAAAGATCTAGGAAACTCTTTACACATTCTTAGGATAAAAACGCCTAAATATCAAATGGCAATCTAGAGTTGATTATTCATAAATAAAATATCTCACTACTCCATCTTTTCTATCTACGTCTAAAATTAGGGCGTTTTGTATATTTTTCTCATCTTGATATATACAAGCATCAGAAGGAATGTGAGCCTACAGTACACTTTATTAATGGATAGCTAAAACAAAACTGAAATTCTATTCAGCAACACTGGCACTTTGGATGTGTTCACCAGTGAGAATTAGACATTTCTGTATGGGGGGGGGCAGGGAGACTAAGAATAATGTAATTATCTCAATCTCCCTCATTCTCTACTCAATAGATTGCAATTCTATTAAAAAAATATACTACCCAAGTTTCCAAAAAATTTCTAGCTTCCTGCCATCTAATATATTCGGCATCATTAGCAGGTCTTGTCTTATATGTAATGTAAGGCATTTGACTCCTAAAAATATTTTTACTACCTTAGGTAAGCTTATTTTGTATACCTAGTAAAGGCTACTCCGTTTTCTCTAATTTTTAGGCATAACTCTGATCTACCTTTCATAATTTATGATGTTCAAATAAAATGAGATCTTCTGCATTTCAATCAGAATGTGTCAAAGCACATTCACGAAGTACCACATTCAGAGACATATTAAAGAGTAAGTATTATAACTGATTTATATGTGATTATCCAGTATTAGGTAGTCACATAATAAAAAAATTAGAAGAAGCTAATGATAATTCCTTATAACAGCCTTCACTTCTACACAAAGATGTGAATACTCTAATAATTCACTATTAAGAGCAAAGGACAGATTTGCAGCTTCATTTATATTCAGAGGCAGGCAAATCACCAAAACTCTTTTATATCCCTCCATTTTCCTTACAGCATGTTAACAGCAGGTGGTCTATCCATACCATCTTTGAAATAGGTAGGTGGCTTAAAACGCCTTTACATATCAGTTAAGATCCTGTACTAAAAATAAACATGAGCTTTAACTTCATCATTTTCTCTACAAGATGCAGTAATACAAAAAAACATAGCACTTAGTATGTTCTTATTTTAATCTACATGCCACATAATAGTTTCATAACATAAATTTGCTCACTTTAATCTTGCATGTTCTCCAAAGAGTTAAGCATTTAAGCTACTAAATGCTGACAAAGTGACCTAGGAAGAAATGTTTTTGATATTCTTATTTATCTATTTTTCCACACTATAGATGTGTTGGCATTCCTTTTAACTGATGAACACTAAAACACATTTTTAACACCACCACAGTAAGAAAACCATGATTATATTGGCTATGAACTAGCTCTCAGGTATCCAGAATATATCTACATGGACATATATAAAAATATCTTTGTGTCTTCTGTAGGCAATGACTTTTCAGAAATAAAAGTATAAAATATTTTCCAAGGGCATATGCCTCCTTCTACATAGTCTGACATGAGTATTACAGGAGACAGGCACAAAAGTCAATCAGCACCAATACATAACAGTGTGAAAAAAAATATATCTTTGTGAGAGAAATGTCAATACAAAAAGGTCACAGAGAACACGCAGCATTACGAGCACTTCCAAAATAAAAATAAGAAAAATTAAAGCCACATGCTTTAAAAATAATCTTTTTTGAGGGAGGGGAGGTGATTCTACAGTTTAACAGTTTTTCAGACTAAAGTCAAGACTTCTACAGAAATCTCCATATCCATGAAAATTAACAACTCAGCAGGTTGTGGCCTAACGAGTTTTTCATTACTACCATTACCTAGCTCGTTTCCTTTGTGATTACAAAATAGGAGGAAAAACATCTACATCCTCATCTTAAAAAATGATGCTGTTTAATTTATAAACAATTTTAATCTGTGTCTAGTGAAAAATTAATACTTAAAATTGAAAGGAACTTAAATTTGCCACCCTGATGCTGCTTTGGGGGATTTTAAGTTGTTTACAAAGAAACGAGACTCAGAACCTTTGGCCCTCCCCACTTCCCTGCCCAAGAGATTCAGACAGAGTAACCTGCTTTAGGAAGGGAGTCTGGACTTAATTACCTTAATTTAGAATCTTCACCCCAGCATTGGTCGGGAAGTCTCTAAGCTGTTGGCTAAATACCCCTGCATCCCACTGCTTCTGAATTCCCTGGCCAAGAATGTGCCTAGCATGTATTTTCCACTCTTTCTCAACCACCTGTAAATTGCCTATTCTCACTTCTGAAATTTAGTACCCTACCTGTTCTCCTTTGTTCAAGAATGCCATATATACCCAATGTTCCCTGTCTGTGTTTCTGTGAATTCCCTGTGCTCATGTATTAAGAATTTGATTTTCTCCTGTTAATCTGTGTTTCTGTGAATTCCCTGTGCTCATGTATTAAGAATTTGATTTTCTCCTGTTAATCTGTTAATTTGATTATTACCCTATCTAGAATAACTTAAAGGTGGGAGGAAAAGTACTGATATTTTTAGCCCCTATAAAATCAACGAGAAACAAAGGAAAACCTATTGAAACATTGTGACTTAAAAAGTACGGTTTTATTTTTCATTTTCCACCAATAAGGTCATCATTTACATTTAAGTTGTACAGTCCATCTGACCAGACAAAAAAACATATATTGTCTTCAAAAAAGGCATGGAAGATTATCATTTACCAATGCTTTAAAAACTAGGTAAAAGTGTATGAAGTTTTTTTTAAGTAGTTTTATATACATAAATACCAGCCTATATAAATGTAAAAATTTTCATAAGCAGAAAAATGAAAAACCAAAAAAAGTATGTTTTGGTTGTTTTGACTATGCTAACATGTAAATGAATAAAGTACAGCTACAAACCATTTTTATTTTAACAGTATTAACACCAATAGAAACTAGAACCTTGATCATTTTCATAATGTTCTTTGTCTGCAAATATATGTAAAAATGCTTTCATTAGGACTAGCTGTTCTGACAACTTAATATGTAGTTTATATTCCTATATCTTGCAAATAATTCCAGAGTCCATAATTTTCAAATATGCTAAAATTAGATTATCATTAAGGGTTCTTTCCAAAATGTGAAGCTATTATTTGAAATTCACCAAGATAAAATGTCCCTATTTCTACCTTTGTTTTACTTGAAAACTGATTCTTGTAATTATGTTACCTTATACAATCTTATGTTAAAATATATCAAAATGTTTCAAGAAAGGATAAACAGGAACATTTAGTTTTTGTTTTAGAGCATTTCAAGTATAAATGAGAAAGGAACACTGGTTATTCCTTGTTTACAGATGAGTAGATGTGCTAAGAATTAAAGAATCCAAGTGTTCCAATTTAGATAATTAGGAATAAATAAAATTTTTTGTACAAGTTTTCCATTTCAACAAAGGTTAAGTTATTGGGAAAAAAATGGATTCTTAATAATTTAACCAAATTTTAGACTTTTTATAAAAATTCTCATGAATATATATAAAGCTTTATGTACAGATACACACACCAATATGTATGAAATTAACTCTGAATAACTGGCAAAAGCAAAATCTTTTATTTCTCATGATGAGTGTTACAAATTTTTTGTTGTTCTTTCATAAAGGAAAATGTGCATTTCCTCTATTTGTTCAATTTTGATATAGTACAGTATCCAATAGTTTTCAAATTATGTAGCTATTAAACATCATATTTGATGTAGATCAAATGATTAACATGATGTCATACAGAATACAGATACAATAATTGAATAAAAAAGAATCCAAAATTAAAACTAACCTGACGATGACTGAGAGCAAATCTCCCTAATAATAATAATAATAATAATAAAAGCTAACATGTCTACCTAAATATACAAAATATTCACCTGAAAATTGAATGTATCTTATCCAATTTTAAGAAGTCACAATTATATTTTACATTTTCTAATCATTTGATAAATCAATGGTTTTGATCATCAATTTGACTGACAATTTATCTTTCCTCTAGAAATAGTAGGAAATTATATTTCCTTACAAATTATAAAGAATGGAGTTGAAGTACTCAAACTATACCTGTATGTATACTTTCCTATTATGGTATTTTATATGTATATTCAGGTACATTTGCCTTGGCTGAGTCATCATACATAGTGATCTAATATTGATTATGGGGGTTGGTCAATATTAACTGGATTTTATGAAGAAGAAAAAAAAAAGAAAGATTATAAGTCTCCACTAAAAAAGAAACTGGTTTATATATCCTTATACTGTAGTTTAATACAACGTAGCTTAAGGGTCTTCCAATCTTTATTAAAAAAAAGGGGGGGTTCTAATCAGAAAACTCTAATTAGGTACTAATTTTTTCCATTCTTACAGTCTTTGAAAATATCTGAAAATGAACACACTTTGAAGATGAAAATTAAAGAAAAAAAGAGACACCTGGAAAAAAGTCTCAAGAATTTGACTTACATAACAATTTGGTCCTCTTCTATCTTTGCCAAAAGCACCAACACTCATTCAGGTTGTACAAACCAGACACCAGAGAGTCATCCTTGACACCATCTTTCTCATCTTCAAGTCCGGCTGGTTTTGATGTTTTAAGACTCTAATTCATTTCCCTTTTCTGTGTCTCTACTTTTAGCACTATTATCCACTTATTGATCCTTAATTCTTAGTTCTACTCTTTCCACTCACAATCTTTTCTCCTCACAGCAATCATAATGACCTTTCCAAACACTATTTGATCAGGGGCCAACCTCCAGCTCTCAGCATGAAGATGAAAATCCTGAACATAGGTCTCGGGGTCTCACCTGGTTTGAATACAAGTTGTGTGAGCCCTCCAGCTACATTTTACTTCAATTAGTCAAATGTACCACGCACTCTTCAGTTCTCCACACTAGGATAACTTGAGACCTATGGTTTGGTCAAATATATCCATCATACACTTCAACTCTTCTTATTTATTTATTAAATGCAAGGTTTTAACAAAGAAAGAATTACCAGCCACGTGTAGCCAACATTCTAATGCAAATAATAGGTGCCTACCCCATCCCCCCCGAAAAGGTAAAACAGATAGATTCAGGTTGTAGAAAGTACAAAAAAGGAAACATGAGAAGTTTGTGAAGTGGTGTATGTGTGGATGTGGAGGGAGAAGAGGATGTTTAATGGGGCAGATAACTTCTCTGAGATAAGAACATTTAAATTTCTATCTAAAGAAGAAAACGAAGTAATTGTGAGAAGAAGAGGGAGAAATAATTCTGGGCAAAGAAACTACAGGTGTAAAAGGTACTCAGATGTTTACAGAACTAAACTAACCCATACATCTGAAGCCAAGACAGCCCACTGAAGAGTGGCTGGCTCTACAACAAGATGGAGAGACTCATAAGATCGCTTAGAGGTTTACACCAAAGGGTTTATACTAGTTAAAGAAAGGAATCCAATTTATATTTTACAGAGTTCACTCTTTGCTAAGCTGTGGAGAATAAGTAAATAAAGAGGAGTACAGGGATTAAAGTGGCCACTGCACCAAGCAACCATCATTATAAAAACTACCCCATCTGTAATTTATTTACTAATGCATGTCACTCCCACATTTTAACTAAGTTAAACCTTGTCTGGTTTTTCTACAACATCACCTGAGATATAGCAATGGCACCAATGAATATTATCAATGACACCCCTAAAGTGTAAAAGAAAAAAGTCAGTCATTTCTCTACCTCTCTAACCCACACATGCACACATTGCACCATTCAAAGTGGAGTTTTATTATTAAGTAGATTCCAAGGGTTTAATATATTGTCTACGTGACCCTTAATATTTATCTGGGAGCTGTTGCCCAGCTTCTCCAAAAAGTCTACAGGCTCCAAAATTTGAAGAACCATTAAAGTCTGCATCTTACTATAAATCTAGACGGTGGAGTTGTCAGAGGACATAAAAAGTTAACAATCTAATAACAGAACAGAGAATAAAACAGAACCTAAGTTCTTCATAGACGGTTAACTCTTGATATTCACTCAAATGAAATGCAAATGTCAGAATAAAATTTTTTATAAATTTACTTATTCTTGACTTTGCAGTTACATATTTGGTTTTCCTTTCTAACTATATTTCGTTTAGGTACTCCATATTTAGCAATCCCAAGTTAGGAAAAACCGTGCACCCAATCATACTTTTTGTTTTTTTAAATGTTTGTGGGTAAAGATTAATCTGCAGGTAATGAGCTATTGTTTTAGTTATGTAACTTGTTATTTTCAAGCACAGAATTAAATATAAAACTCATTCACTGGCCTCAATTTTGATTTCTCTCTTACACATTGGTAAGGGCTGCCTCCTACTCTCTGACTTACTGATACAGATCTAAGTAAGAAGAGCTACATGGCACAGGCCCATGTGCACATAGCAAAGGAAGTCAGAACGCCCCAGGGAAGGAGTCTGGTTTGTGTTTATAAACACCCAAAACAGGACTCTCCTATTCCCATGAGGCTCAGCAACAATTCTACCTTGTCCGCCAGTAAAGCAAAACACTATTATATGCAGGTTATTTTTTGTTATTGTTGTAAAGTAGACATTTTAAAACATTGAAATTTTACTAATCATCAAGAAATCATAACAGTAACTTATCACCAAAATCAAGTAAGATGCATCATAATTTTAAGATATGAAAATACTATAATTTTAAAAACAGAATCAATTGGCTACTATTAGATCACCAGAAAGATTTTCCAAGGTTAATTTTCTCTCTTCTATCCCAATGGGCTAGAAAGGGGAAAGATCCCATTTAAATCTACTTCAGAAAAAGTACTTAAATCAGTGGAATTTTTTCTGCTTCCCAAAGTTTTAAAAAACCACTATCCTTATGTAACACAGATGTCAAATTCTTCTGTCTAGAAACATAAAGCAGTTCTTAAATAGCTTTCTATAATTTATTTGTAACCACAGATACCATTTTATATTCTAGCAATGAAAGCATTTCCTTGCCACTTATAATTCTGTATTATGAGATGACTTGGTTAACGTTTGTTAAGACTTGTATAAGATTCCAATTTATGCTGTACACAAGGTCCTGTGAGTAACTATTTCATGCAAAATCCCAAACATCAGTGAGAGGTTACTCTCTTTTGTGGAAGATATACAATCGAGTTAATACCTCAGTCATTAAGATATGCTTGCAGAAGTGTATCTGGTGTGAAAATGAATGCAGAATTACAAAATGCCATTATCAATAAAACAGATAGCTTTAATAAGAATTTCCAATAATTTTCATGGAAATTTGTGTATAACTTACTAATTCTTTAAAATATGTTTTGAATGCCATTGTAACAAATAGAAATTAAAATTGAAGTGCAGTTTTAATTATTTCTTTAAAAAGATTTTTTTGAGATAATGGTATTTGTTTCTCTATACATACTTACAAAAAACAAGGCCAGGTTTATAAAAAATTGTATTCATTCACTGAACCAATAGCTACTAAATATACTAATGTGTGCCAAGTACTATTCTATGAAAAAAACTTGAGGAATCAAAGGGTAAAAACTGACACATCTCTATTCTCATAGAGCTTATAGTGGGAGAGACATACAAATGAAGTATTTACAGATACTAGAATTGTTAAGAAAATAAATAGGATGATGTAAGTTGAGAGGTACTTTCCATAAGATGGTTATGAAAAGCTTCTCTGGGGGTTAACATTAATTAGAGCCAAGACCTAAAAAGAAGAGAAAAAAATCAGTGATGTAACAAGCCAAGGAATGAATTCTAAGCACAAGAAAAAAATCTGGCATGTTCCAGAAAGAAAGAAGGCAAGTTCATGACACATTAATATTTCTTTCCTATTCCTCTAAAATCAGCATGCCTGAACAGCAAGAATATGGACTCCGAAGCAAAGCAGTTTGGATGTGAATTTCAGCTGTACTAATTTAAAAATTATGTGATCTTGGGTAGTAAATTACTACAATATTTTTAGCCCCTTTCCCCTAATCTGCATAGCGACCGTTGGCATAAGAAATCTACAGCAAACGAAAACTGCCCAACGAATTGTTCCTTCCAAAACTGGCATCATTTTTATCTTTCTGAATGTTCAACAATACCAATTGTTTTCTCTTTAAATTTAAAAATCTATGTAGAACAACTTAAATAAAATTATTTTAAACAAAATTTTCAATGCCCCCTAAAATAATCAAGTTTTTATGGAAGGTTATGATATAAGCTCTCTCTCTCTTTCCTTTAGTGATGAATTGTGTCCCTGGGAGTTGTCTGTGGGGCACAGAGCAAATGTTACTTACAAAAGCCACCTCACCATTGGTTCAAAAGTAGCAATTAAAACTATTAATCCACATTTGAGAAAATATTAAAAATTCGGAATAATTAGAGATTACTTCCGAGAACAGATAAACTCCTAATCCACGGTACTCAGAAGAAAGTGAACTCTTCATATTGGAAGGAAGGAAGGGAGGGAGGAGAAACTATAATCTTTAAAGCAGAAACTATGTGAATGCTCCATATCCCCAAATAAAAGTGACCCAAAAAATAGCTGCAATGTAGTGAAAGCTGCTAAAAATGCTAAAACTAAAAACCAAAAATTCTAGTTTTAATACTCTATTTATCGTTCTATCAGTAAAAATCTAATTGGGTGGTGAACACACAATGCAATATACAGATGATGTATTACAAAATCATACACTCCAAACCTATATAATATTATTAACCAATGTCACCACAATAAATTTAATAAAACTTAAGGAAAAAGAAAATTAGATATGGCTCACTTATCAACTTCCTATTTCAATATATTTTAGCTAATAAGTCAGAATTGAAAGATGACATGGAAGTAACTGAAAAAACATTGACTGTGTCACAACCAGTTTTATCTAGCAGGCAAATTAAATTTTAGAAATTTTAGGAAAAAACAATAATTTAAAAACTACAGTTTTATAAATTTCATTTCTAAAGTTTTCATGTCTTAGAAATAAAGTAAAATAGATCAAACCCAAGATTATGGGGAAATCTCATTTTCATACTTAACATATGTATAGTGATTGAAATTTTCATATTAACAAAGATGCAAATGAAGCTTCTCAAATTAAATAGAAACAGTGTAATAATCATGCAAATAGTTTTTTTTCTTAATTTTACTGTTAATAAGCCATTGGTCAATTCATTGCTCAGTTTATTCTCTGGTGTGATATTTTGCATATGTCAATGACCACTATTTGGAGGAAAAAGAAAGAGCATTCTTCTATGCACTGTCTTAAATGCTATATGAAACACATTCAGTTTTTCTGAATCAGAAGCAGGTCCTCACTAAATATGTACACATTTGCCAAGTGATATGCTGCCTTCAGACACATCACTTGGCAATTAATTTTGCAAGCAACAAAATCTTCATGCTTGACAGTTCTGAGGTTCACACCGAGTGTCTTATTGCTGAGGATATAGAAATTAAGCCATGAAATATAAAATGACAACTTACTATTTTAGAATGTTTATGACTGTTGCTATATCCTTGTTAACCCATGTGGACCATAAATAAGTGCATAGTATAACATAAAATTAAAAGACCTAAAATGTCAAAAATATAAGTTTTCATAGTTTTAGTGACTTGTAATAAAGAACAATTAAATTCCAGCATTTTAGCTCTTCTTCCAAAATAGATTGCTACTTAATGTAGTTCCTAAAGTACTTAAAATTGTTGACAAATAAAATATCTGCTCCTATCCAGATAAATTTAATTCTTGGTACTAAGTAACTATACGAGCCTAGAGGTGATTTAATACTAGTGGCACATAATTCAATAAGTTAGGTCAAATGTATTGACTTCTAATCTTTTCAGACAACTTCATTATTTTATTTTACAACTAAAGTATATAACTACCAATCTTTTTGTGCGAAAAAATACGCTTGTGGATTCTGTAGCTGGCTCTCAATGTATGATACCTGGTTTCTTGGGTTCCCCCCACTCTTTAACTGGCCCTAATGTAAACAATTAAATCTAGCTTTACACTAAATCAAATTTAAATAACGGCAAGAGACGGAGGTTTCCCTCTCCCCTCCTTTTGTCGTTCTTTTAATCTGCTCACCGCAACCCTCTCTCAGTAACTTGAGAATCATCACAGGAGAGAGCCTCTGTTGTTTCTGGCAGTGTTACCTGTTCTCAAATTGAGGGAGAGAGATGCAAAAAGGTAGTGCAGGAAAAATACTGTCAAACATGTTTCTGGGTGATTTTTTTCCGTTTCTAGAGGAGGATTCTTTCTAGGATCATCATTTAAAACCTGAGGCCTTACTCGTGTTCTATCAACATAGTCATCTTATGTGAAACTCATTCATTCATTAATCTAGTCATCATTCATTAAATATTCATTTAAAAATAGTTGTGCCTTGCAGGTTCGCACACTTGCAAAGACATGGTCCCTGCCCTCATGAAACAACATAAAACTAACTTTCAATCAACATTTATTTGTTATATGAAAAGAGTAGTTACCTAGTTAACTGTCAGAAAGGAACAATGAAGTGAAGAAGAGCAAGATAAAGAAAGTACATAGAGGTTACTAGCTGACTAAGAGAAAGTTCAAAAATTAGTGGCAACAAATTAAAAGAGAAAAAAGAGTTGCTAAAAGATGTTGAATCATTATGGATCAGTGGATTTTTTTTCTGGCAAATTTACCAGTAGGGATGATGCAAAAATAACATAGTTAATCTATTCTTTAAAAAGTGTCTTCAAAACCTAAAAAATACTTTCTCATCCATCTTAGCCTCTCATTTTTCATTTTTATTCCTTGATAACATAATATGATGAATCCACATTATTTTTCATGCTGTTAATACACAAACTGTTTATTTTAACTTTGGCAAGTGAAATAAAATTACCTTCTGCTATACTCTGTGATGACAAACGTATATAGAAAAGACTGATTTAAGTAAGGCAAAAACACTAAGTCTAAATTCTTCTATAACAAAATAATACATGACGGAAAATGTTCAAGATCTAAACAAAATATATTCAGGTGTTTGTTCATATAAACAATATTAAATGTTAAAACATTTTAGAAATGATACTGACAGAATCAATAAAATATAAATTTCTCTGAGTATAACAACACAGCATAGCAACACAGCATAGCAACTCCTTTAATCAAACATGTAGAACCTGCCATTACATTCTGCCATCTCTTATCAAGTGGTAGATGAGTTCCTTAAACTGATTTAATATTATTGAAAGCATTAAAATCTTTGCAAAATTAGATATGGTAAATAAAATACTTTAATACTTTATCATCCTATTAAACGTCCGTGAAATGTGCAAATGTTCTAAAATTAATGAGGAAGTATAATGAAAATGATGTAAACAACTGGAAGACAACTGTATACTTAACAAAATCAATCACGTTCATCGCCATGCTGAAAGGAGTATTACAAGACAAAGTCAAAAATAATAAAACAAAAGTATACTAAAGGCAAGCAGATTTTCAAAGTTAGAAACAAATATTCTGCTGTAGTAGACAACTTTATTTCAGAGTCAGCATAGATATTGGCCCCCTTCCAATCTAATTTCTTAACTTTTAGGATGATGACACTGGAGCAGAAAAATGAACTAACTAGATTCAGAGTTAGATCAAGATCTAAAATCTTGTACTGTTAGAAATAATCTTTTCCCCAAAACACCTCTTGTGTCATGTTACCATACGACATTTTTCCAGCTAACATGGGACCTAAATGACTGAAATTATACAGTAAGTGATTATAAAATTAGCTAGAGATATTACACATTTAACACTAGTGTGTACACACACACACACACAAAAATTCAAAGTAATAGTATGTTATTTGCTATTTAAAATATAGGAAACCAACCAAGTGTTTTGTTTGTTTTGTTTTTGGTCTAAAACAAAAATCACTAAGAGATGTGCCAAGAAAATGTTGGTCTGGGTGTCAAGATTTCAAATCTTTTTCTTTTTTTCTCTTGAATTTTCTATGATGTTTGCTTAGAATTCAGTAAAGTTATTAAAATTTATATTTTATATTTTTAAAAAGCCTCACATAATATCATAGCCCAAATAACCAACCAAAGAAAAAGTATTAATCAAATATTCTTAAAAGTTTTGTTCTGTAATCATTTTTACTTGCAAAATAATTTTAAATCATGTAGGGATAAAATTAAAACATTTCAAAAATACCACAACAGAAACAAAAATAATATCGTTGAAATGACATAAGTGATTTAAAGAACACATTATCTTTTCATAAAAATCAAAGACTATTTATACACAATCATGTCAGAATTAAAGTGACAAATGTTTTAAATTTCTCAAATTATTAAAATATTGTAAACTTCAGTCACTACATTTTACTTCACTATCTTAAATTCTGTCCATTATTTATTAACTAGCAGTATAGAATTTAAAATGTCACATACATGGCCTCATTCAAACCAACATTGCTATTATTCCAAGAGAACACAAATAATACTGTTTCAGTAGCTAGAATACCTGCTTATTTCTCAGAGTTGGAATATTATAACATCGAACTTTCATCTCTCTCATTTCTAGTTTCATCTTCAAAAGTCCAAACGTAGTCTTATTTCCTTATTCCTCTATTCCAAACTATTAATTTTAATATCTTATTTGAGTTAAAATGTTTTACCATTCCCATACATTTTCAAAGGTCAGTCTCAAAATACCAGTAACAGTAATGATTTAGATGACAGTAGTGAGAGTGAAAAAGATTAACTGCTACATAAATACAAAAAAAAATTCTTCTGAGTTCCACAGATCTTTAGATCAATGGTACATATTGCCAACGACATTCTATCCAGAAAGTCACAAAATAGTCTTTCAAATTTTATTCACTTATTCAATAACTTATTTAAATACTGTCATATACCAAGAACCCTGAAATTTGAAATTTTAAAAATGCAGTATATTCAAATCACAATATAATCTTTCAACTATGTTTATTAATGAGGAGCAAAATCCCCTCTGTACAAAAGCTGTCACTGTATGATAAATTTGAGAGCAGGTTCCTACCAGCAGGAACCATGTATGGTCTGATAGATGCTTTCTACTTACGTGTGGACATAATGCCAAAATATGTAGTCGAAGCAGTTAAAAAATAAAGCTAAGTAAGATGTCTGGCACCACAGACAAAAAGCATATGTCGAATGCCTTCATTTTCATTTTCCTCAATAGGCTGTCTGGCGTCAAAGAGACCTAGCCTAAGTGTGAATTAAATAGTGGGTGTACATTTGTGAACCTTTTTTAAAGCCATTTCTATTTTATACATACACATTGCTTAAATTATGGATAGCTAAATTTTAGGCACCACACAAAATACATCTAGAAACACCGCAAAATGAAAAAATTAAAATGGATTTAAATTATAAAAATTGAAAAGCCTGAAGAATGTTGTATCAGACAGTCATGGGGATGAATGAATCACATCTCCACGTTTATTACTGATTTAATGCTATTGATTTAATGTTCATAAGTTTCCTCAGGAACAAAATTGAGAAAATAATACAAATAGAGATGTTGGGATAAATGACCCAGGTCACTGAATAAGAAGCACTGAGCACAGTCCTTGATATCTAGTACAGATCCCACAAAGGGCAGCCATTTGTTTTCAGATTTAAATTATAAGTACAAATTAGGGAGACATTAAAACTAGTTGTTTCTGTAAAGCTATAATAAAAGTTCCCAAACTTTATCCGTGTTTATTGTTTAATGATTCAAGCAAGCACCATGGTACAAATTTATTATAAATTATAGAATATTAAGGCCATATGGAATACAACAAACATTCAATTCTTAGATTTCTAAGATATTCTGTAAGTATGCCCTACTAATAAGTCTGTCTAAGTCTGAGCTTACTATCATTAATTATGTTTTTAACGGTAGTAACTTCATTAAACTGACCACACAAATTGTCCATCAAATTCATTTTTTTTATATTTCTCATCTTGGAGAATTCATGATCCACTTTGATCCCCCACATTTACGACTCACTATGCCTAAATATAAATCTCCAGCACTGAGTTCATTCTAACTGAAAATGGTCTACCTATAAGGCACTGTTGAGGGGACAAAGCCAATCTGACTATGAGATCCTACCAGCAACCTCGCATAACTGAAAAAGACACGGTTCCTCAATTCAAGGGCAGTCAATGTATGATGTGATCTTGTACAACAAGAAGAGCAAGGCCTATGAGTATCTTTCTCAAGAATATGAATTGAGAAACAGGTGGGGCAATTCCAGATTAGAGCAAGAGGTGAAGCTGGGGGCGGAGGGGTGGGGGGCAGACGGGGGAGGGCGGGTAATGTCGCTCACTGACAAAGCTGGGCGGAGTTTACTGGAAGTCATCCTAAGATTAAACTGTGAGGGAGTAGAAACTATGAGTAAGGCAAAGGGGAAAAAGATAATGAAAAGACAGAGTAGAGGGAAAGAAAAGCCAGTTTGTATCCAAGAGAAGAGCAGGCAGATACAAAAGGAACTCATGGCAAGTAAACAGAGTCCCAGAAACTCCTGCTACTCCAGATCTTGGGCTGTGCTGCAGATAACTAGTTTCCATCCATCCTCCAAACTCCATAATGGCCAGCCAGGCAGTATGACTCGCCCTGAATCCCTAGGAGAGTCTGGTTTTATTTTATTCTCAAACATCCATTACACTCCATTCCTTACCACCAAAAAACTTGAATAAGTCACTCTTTCCTTCACCAGGGATTTACTAAATCCTATCAATTCTACTTCTGAATTCTACTTCTCAAATCTCATTAATTCATTTCTTTTTATGTAATCTCACTGCAATTTTTTCCACCTAGTTACTTCAACAGTCTTATTTAAGAAAAGGGATCCAAATGGGCAGACCATAGGATGAATTCAGCTCACAGGTATTTATCACTTGCTCTCTTGTATTCTGAATTTGTTTTTTGAATGAGTTTCTAACATTTCAAAGTATGGAAATAAACACTTAAAACCAATTTCTGATTTTACTTGGAGAAAAAAATCAGATCAATTGAGAACATACTCATATTAACAAAGTATCAAAATATTGACAAATTAATCACCTGAAGCTGAGTTACATCTGTCTACTTTAAACAAGAATGCATTTTCCACTTTTGTTTCATTTCTTATACTCTGCCTGCTTCACTTTTGTTAAGCGCCAGGCCCCATAGAAACTTGTTCAACATTCTCTCTGCTTTCAACAGACCCCATCCAACCCAATTAAATATATCTAGGAAAAAAATCTATAATCACCTTTGAAATTATTCAGCGATTATTCAGTGATTGTCATCTATATAATAAGATCCTCTTTCAGCATGATCTGGCCCATATTCTTCCATCTAGTGCTATCTCTTCTCTCCTCACCTTGCAAACACACTGAACCACTTATAATTCACCACATTTTTTTTTAGTGGCACCAT
This sequence comes from Pteropus vampyrus, assembly GCF_000151845.1. Lineage (NCBI taxonomy): Eukaryota > Metazoa > Chordata > Mammalia > Chiroptera > Pteropodidae > Pteropus > Pteropus vampyrus. Next base: position 5,062,262 of record NW_011888803.1, on the reverse strand, counting down.
TTTTGCACACTCTAGTAGTCCCTCTCCCAGAATACCTCATTCTCCTTTAGCTGGCCAATTCTTACCCATTCTGGTATTTCTGCCAGAAAGGTTTCCTTGACATACCCAATTTCAGCTGGGTATGCCACATATGCAGCTCTCTCTAGTTCCCTTGTATCATAAGGTACTTTAATTTTTATGAAGTTCATTAAAGGCAAGAACCATGCCCAGCACTTATCATAGTCCTGGGAAACTGGACATATTCAATAATTACTGAAGATTAAATGATTTTTTAAACATTTCTTTTCTAAGCATCAACAATTCTAAAAGATAGGCGTTTTCCCAATTTTATAATAAAAAAGAAAATGCAGACTCAAGTTAAATAATTCACATCGTTCACATAGCTGGTAAGTAAGAGTCAGAAGCTGAACCAATGGACTTTAGACTAAATCTTGCTGCCCTTGAATATATAGCCTTTTTTGCTCCCATGAGAAACTCTGGTATAAATGTAATTTCACTACAGGATATGTCAGTGAAAGGAAACAGAGACCAAGTCAATACAAAAGACAATAATGTCTAATCCTAAATCAAAGCTGACAGGATAAATCCTGTGATATGTTCAGCAGTATCACCAAAATGTGACTGGCTGTTGAAATGTCATGACAACTTTCACAGTCCTAAACAAACTAAAAGAAACTGTAAAATCTTCATATTTTGAGTATTCAGCACTTCATTATCTTACCGTAATGGAAAAATGATTAGAAAAAAGAAAACAAAAAAGCAATCTACAATAAAAAATGTATTAAGAAAATTCAATGCCCCAGGATAGAGGCACGAGATAGATCATAAAGTCTTTTAGAAAAATATTTACGACAGTCAAGAAAACATGATTAACAGAACTAATCAAAGGATAATTTTGTGATTCGAGAAAAGTAACATTATAAATGCTTCAAGCGCAAATTAATTTGAGCAGTACCTAGCAATAGCTTGTGATATAAATTCGTAACCTATAAAAATTCTAAATTTCGTTTTCAAACATCATAGTACTATACTACACAAAAATTTTTTGAAAAAGTAACAAAAAACAATTATATTACATTCTAGTAAATCTTTTCAGTAAGATCAAAAAGGCTGAAGAAACGAAAAAATTATCTTTAATACACTTTTAACACTTGATTTGCTTTCATTTTTTACAATTTTTGAAAACTTCACTGCTTATCCACATAGACTGTATATCAAAGTTTTTTAAGAGACTCAAACATAAAGCCTAATTAAATGTTCTATCTTTCTTAAAAACACCAACCCCCACTTTTTTGCCCTCACTAGGATCTCTCAACCAACAAAATACTGACAAATACTGTTTTCAGTATATTAGGGAGTAAAGTAAAACCCTTGAAAGCAATAATCTTTTTCACACAGATGGATATAGATGTTTTCAATGTTCTGACATGGCATCTTCCTGCCACATGAGCACCTGCAGTCTTGCATTGTCCTGCTAGGCATTCCTAAAAACACCTGGGCAAGCTGTTTACTAAAAAAAAAAAAAAAAAAAACTAGATACTGGATAAGATGAGGGATAATTAGCAAATAAAACTATTCCTGGCACACTCTCGACATTAGAGCAGAACCAAGCTCCAAACCGGCACCTGGTGAAGGGAACTGCTAGATGTGATAATTCCAATTTACACATTCAGCATAACATTCTGTCTGCCTGTCAATTTGAAACAGTTCCCTATTCAGTGATAACAGATACCCCACAAGAATGCAGTGTCGAAATGCTGACATAAATTTTTTATGCACCAACTATTCCCACTCTCCTCTGGACCAGCTGCATCCTTCTTCACTCTTGGAGTGGACTGAGAGTTGGGTACTTTTTTCAACTATACCAACAACAACAACAACAAAAAGAAATTTATAGGCTAAATTTAAAGTATCAGATCCTCATGCAAAATAAATACCAATAAAACTTTCTTAGGCACAATTAAGAAAAAAACATTAATGAAGTTATAAAAATTTACTGTGTCAGTTGATCTTAATTTATATAGTATAGTACTTCTTAGCTGCCAAAACCATGAAAGTACATATTTCTACTAAGCACAGAATTTACTAATTCTTTTTTTCTACATTGACAGAGAGAGAGCCAGATAAAGCAAGAAAAAGAGGGATAGACAGAGACAGCATGGTACATTGAATATTCATCTTCAAATACTAAATAAAAAAGAGAAATTTTAACCTAAAGCTATGCAGCTTCATTAACTAGTAATTTCATATGATCATATTTTGAAGAACTACAAATGGCAATTAAGTCAAATGTAATACTGGGAAAGTTATAAACTTTTATTATTTTTTATTTTCTTATTCCCTTCATATTAAAATGACAAATATATAAACCGTGCTTATAAAGTAATAATACTTGCTATTTTTTCCACATAGGTACAAGAGCATATTCACAACTATCTCTCTCCATTATAAACTACACCCTCTCCTCTTTCCAGATAATCATCTGGACTGGATGATTATTCATTTGTCCTGATAACATAGCCATGGCTCAACCATTTATGGAACTCTCCTTGTTATATTGACCTATGAAATGGCAACACATTCTTTTCCATTACTTTCAGTGATGCCAAACTTTCATTTCAAGAATGGATTGACTGGCTTAAAATAAATATAAATCATTCAGGAATACAGTTGATAAAATAATGCTTCGATCTGAGGCACCATTATTGTTGTAGAACAAAAGGTGCTAACGAACTATTGGATGTGAAGTTCAGAAATAGCACTTCTGAAACCTCGAATCACTGCTGAGCATGTCAATGAAAGTTTAAATTTTCTGAGTAAACCTTTTAATTACAAAGTATTTAAGGCTAAATATTTAGGAGTACAGAATATATATTTTTTTAACTCGTCATTTTAAGTCAAATGCTTTCATCTTCAAAATTAATAAATACAGGTTCCCCCACTATTTGAAAGTAGAGGGTTCCCATGAAACCTTTCATAAGCCAAAATAGTATAAAGAAGCAATTACTATTTAGGTGAAAAATCTCTGAGTATTCTCAGACTCAAAATTTAATGCATGAACAACGTCTTTATTTTGTTCACCACGATCAAAATGTTTAATTATGTCCAGTTTTATACTTAGTGTAACACCCTATGAGTTGTGTTAGGTTTTTCTGATAACTTAGGACACATTTTGTCAACAGATACACAAAACAGATCAAGATAAAGCACAAATGCTCATAGACACAGTTCAAAGCTATTGCAGCTTGATGCTGAGATGCTGAGTGTAGTTCCTCCTAGTTCCAAGGAGCTTGGCAGGGCCACTCTCTTGGCTCTGGGTATGAGCTGCCTCTAAAAGGGCTTGCTGTAAAACAAACACTGAACACTACTTTTGCTTTTCGCCTTTTGTTATGAAAGTGAAAATCCTCTTTCTATTTCTTTTGGTTAGCAAAAACAGGTACTAATGTAGGTCTTTCATAAAAGTACAGTGACAATGCAAACTTTCAAATAGCAGGGATACCTGTATAAAAAATATATTCACTAGTTGCGCTATGCGCATGCACCTCGATTTCTACCAAATAGAAAATGTCATTTTTTTTCTAAAAGAGAGACACAGCATGTTAAATCAGTTATCTATTTGCAAATGATATTTAGAGAATAAGAAATTTTGACTGCCACTATACATATGCACACACATATACACATGCATAAACATATATATGTACATACATAAATGTATATGTATATATACATACAAATATAAATTAAAAAGCATTTTAAGAAGAGTTCCCCCAGCAAAGCCATCAATTGTATAAGCTATAAACATTTTAATATTAATAATAAAATCATTAAGAACATATTAACCAAAACAGTAATATATTTTCAAGTAACATGTCTATGTAAAATATCATTATAAAAAAACACCATTATCTACTATAAGAATGAAGTTTCCTACTTATATCTAAGCTACAATCAGAGAATTTTCTAGTTACTCAAGTAGACACAAGAATTTTCTAAATGATTAGAGACATTTATTACTAATATTTTTAAGCTGACTTCATAACACTTCACAACATTTTCTCAAAGCATAGAAAGCGAATGGGTTAATTGTTGGAATTCAAGAAAGAAGCTCCATTTAGGGACTAAAAGTCAACACTAGTTGACTTCGTTTTTGTAGGTTATCACTATCCAGATTATTTAAAAAACTATCAAAATCACTTAAGAACTGAGGCTGCAATCCATAACTAGGGTTTGCTACCTGTAAGACTTAAAGTGTACTCTGCTGTTAATCCCAAAGACCTCATTCCTGCAAGCTACTGTACATACAGAGACACATGTTTAGTTCTGACATTCATGAACTCACCAAATTGTTTTAGGTGATCATTAGTGAAACTGCTGTATCATGAATGAAATATATGTTTAAACTATTACTTTGGCACTAACGCTCCTTGGCTGTGCTGCTCAACTGAAGCATTTTTCTGAGTGCCAAAGCACTATGAAAAACACACAAATAAGTAAAAAGTGGTTCTTGACTTCAAGAAATTAACTTAAACATATAAAGGAGGTATAAGATGTAACTACCCCCTCCCCCCCACCCCACACAAAAAAAGTGTTATATGAACAAAGAAAAGTACCTATACACCATTCTGTCCAATATGGTAGCCAATAGCCACTTACGGCTACTTAAATTTAAATTAACATTAAATAAAATAATGTACTTTTTCAGTCACATTCGCCATAGTTCGAGTGTTCGATAACCACTTGTGGCTAGTGACTTAGCCTACTGAACTGTGGTGCTATATAAATTCAGAGGATTCCTATTTACATGAAGAAAACACTCCTAAAAGCACTAGCTTTTGAAAAATATCCTAAAGATGAAACAGAAACTGAGTAGGTAGAAAGGTGGATTTATTGGCATGGTTTTTAAGGAACAATTAATACAAGTTGGCTGGAGTTATGGGAGGAAAACCCCACTTAAAAGTCAAATTTGGGGTCCTTGAATTCTGCTATGCCTTTTAGATTTTACTCAGAGAACTAGTCATAGAGTTGACAAGATTAAAGGAAATAATGCATACATAAACATGTAAAGACAATGACTAATGTAACAGATGTTCAAAAACTGACAGAATGGGTAAAGAAGGGGGAGAAGAAAGGGAAAGGATGAAGAGGAAGGGCAGAGAGACAACGAAGGGGTGCTGAGAAGGTAAGACGACAGAGCTGCTGGCTTGAAAATTTGTTCACTAGACTAATATTCAACAGTTATGAGACTCTATTGAAATGTTATGGTTAAGCCTCAAAATGGTCTACTGATGTCAGCAAATGCTTTTTTAATACATTGCTCCTGTACATAGATTAGTAAAGATTAGTAAAGTAGCATTTACCACTAACAGTCATAGTCCGTTTCAGTCTGATAAAGGTGTTCACAATTACTTAATGTGGGGTCATTTAGGGAGAGAAATAATATTTACGAAGGGCAAGTTAAATATTGCACTGTCTACTGACTGTAGCATAATGTCAACCATATCCTGTATCCTGTACTTCTTGGTATATAGCATTTCAAATCTATAAATGGGCCTCTGATTTATGTTCAATTGAAATGTATTCCAAAATACAAGAGACGCTAGTCATTCAAGTTATTTGTATTTCTCCTCTATATGTATCTGAAGCTGTCAAACTGTGTATCAAGAATTATGTACAGCATTTAAACATTATTTAGGAGCGTTTCCATTGTGACAAATATCTTTAGTGTTTTACTACTTTACTAAAACATGCAATCTTAAGACACATTTATATATATGTGTGTGTGTATAGAAAGATAGATATATTATCATTATCAAAATAAAGGCAATCTTCTCAAAAACCCAAAATATTATTTAAAATTAAGCTTAGTTCAATCTTTTTATTTTTTAACAAAATTACTAGAAACATTTGTTTGGACCTCGTCAGAAGGGTTTCAATTTTACATCATTACGTTTTAACTTGCCTAATCAGTTGAACAAAAGTACTTTATGTAAAATGATTCTTTTAGTTGCCTTAGCTACAAATCCCTGAAGGGTACTATAATTGAAATCTACTCACGTAAGTTAGGAATAATTAGGGCCCCAAATTAAGCCAAACACAAAGTTAATTCAAACAGTCAGCTACTGTCATTTAAATGGTTACGGAGTTTTATTGTTGCTTAACATTTCTGAATGCTTTTAAACGTACTTTGTTCTTCTCATCTGTATTTAGTATTTTAGTACAAACAGAAATGGGATCAAGAAGCAAAGATTCATCAGCCTTTTGACTACAGGCACACCTATATCCAGTCTTCTGTCACTAAAGGTTTTCCATCAATCTTTGCTATCAGTCAATTAACAACACAGTTAAAAGAATGGAGTGACAGTTCTCAAAGGCAAGCTTTCTGGTAAATAAAGCAAGATCACAGAATCTACAGTGAGTGTCACTAATGCAACCAAAAAAAAGAGCTTTTGAAAGCTAACTGGGTAGTTTCTGTTTGCTTATACTCTAAAACAAAGCAAATGATTAAAGGAGCTTCCTGTCCTAAGCAAACAAAAGAGAAAAGAGAATGTCTAAAACCCATACCTGAAGGTGGGGATATGAAAGTATTCCTCTAACTATTTTAACAATAAATGCTAATCAGTGTGAACTGAGAAACTAAATACAAAAAAAATTAAAACTATTGTAATATTTCAATTTTTCAGTGTCTTGACAGTTCATCATTGTCAGTAACTGTACTTTATCAAAGAGAAATTTTGATTTAATAAATATATGCCTATGGCTATATAACTTCAAAAGATTTTATTTGAAAATTGCAGAGTTAGCAAGATTGGTTTTTATGTTTTATATATTTCAAAATAAAGTCAATCCTAATATAGTTTTTAACTTGAAATATAATAATACTAAAATTTTTTAAAATAAATATCTTTTTGAGTCACCACCATTAAGTTAAACAATGTTAAGCAATACATTTTAAGGTATATCTTAAATATTCTTGAGTGACAACCTGATGAGGTAGGAAAATACAATGATCTGGGATTAAATATTCAGTTCCACAGAAAGAAAAATGGACTGGCAAATAAGTAGAGCTGGACAAAGGTGTGATCTTTGCAGGCCCTAGTTTCTTCAACTATAAATTAAAAACTTCTACAAGGCTAGTGTCTAGATTGTGAGTCTCAGTCTAAAATTGTTCAATTCTATCAAAAAATAAAAAATATTTTGACTTCTAAGGTAACTACATAGAAATCTGTTTAAAATTTGCTATTTTTTACTTGGCTTTAAAAGCTGAAGAATTTAATGAACTTTATGAAGAAATAAATAGAATTTGTGATCTGTATTATCATGAAATTAAAATGATATCAATAACCTTTATCTCTGACAGGAAAAGTAAATTATTCCTACTACTAAAAATAAAGAAATAAAATCTTTGATTATGTTCAATATTACAAAGCAGATAAATCTCTAGATAACCTTAAGCAGATAAAATATCTTCAAGCTGTTTTTGATAACCAGTTTACATTTGAGTACGCCTATCCTGTACTTTTTAATAATGCTATCATGTCAGGGCATTAATACTGAAGTGAAAATGACAACAATTCTTAGAAAAATACAAACTTTTTCTAAATGGATATTAAGACAAACAATGCACCCTTTGCATTGCATGATTTCATACTGTTACTTTAAGAATCAAAAACGTTTGTAGTAAAATGCTATTAAAAATAATGTTTCCATGTAACAGAATAAAAGTAGGACAGATCAATGGGGAATAGAGGGAATATTAGGGAGAAAGGGTCAGGCTGCATTGTTACTCTGGGATTTTTCAAAACAAGTCATCAGATAAAAGGTCAATAAAAAGCATATAAATTAAGATTAAAAGTGTAATATAACAATGTTCAGTAAAGTTTCAAGGTAGCTTGGTTTCTTTTTTAAATAATATAAATTATAAAACTGAAGGTGATGTTATCTTTACATTTCAACTATGTTCCTAAGGTTAGAAACAAACCTCGATTTGCAATGGTAGAAAATACTGTCATGCGAAATCTAATTTTCTAGACTAAACATTTCAATAACCAAACTCCTTGATACAGATGTCCTCTTACAGACGAACAACCTCAGCATCACCTGGGAGCTTATTAGAAGTGGCAGACTCTCAGGACCCATCCCAGATCACTGAATCAGAATCTACATTTTAACAAGATTCCCAAGTGCATTATACGTGCATTAAATTGGGGGCTCTGTTCTAGATAAATAAGATTAAAAACATCCAACTTGACCTCCCTTAAATTTCTTCCCCTCCAATACACATGTCTCTTCTTCCTGAATCTTCCACTCCCTATATCATAATATACATTCTCCTTTCTTATATGAGATTTCCTCTCCTTGCATTGGATCCCATTTCTTTCTGCCTGAAAACAAATTTAGGTCTCTGACATATCTACTACAAACAACCAAAAAAGAATATTCCGAAAAGTACTTTCCTTAAACAATGGAATACACTTAACCTATACCACCTCTCTTTCACTTTACTTACCTACACTTTGAATCATCTGCCACCATCACCTCATCACAGCATTCTGCCATATGAAAAGTGGGTCTTTTAAAATCCAATAGATGGCTCTCTCCACCTCCATTCATCCTTTCTACTGTGTTTGACTAAAGTTTATGAAGTGCCCGACTCATTATATTGGCTTTGATCAAAATCTGAATTTAGTATTAGGCATAACTACAACCTGATGTAGATTTACTACAAACAGAAAACGATGAAACAGGAAGGGGAAGGGGAGAGAAAACTAATGATTAATACACACACACACAAACACACACCAATAGTTACAAAAAGATAGGTACACAGCAATAGTAAAAAGCACTCTATCAATAACCAGCAAAATAAACGAGAATATTACTTAATCTCTTTTTTAGATTAAGCCTGTATGCAAAACAAAACTACATTATCTGAATGCATTTTTTCCAGAAACTTGTTTCTTCACACTCTAGAATTCCTAAAATACAGAACTTTTTATCACTACGAGATATTTTGATCACTACTGTCTTGTTTTTTGCTTCTTTCTCTTACAAAAAAATTACCCCTTAAAAATACTTTATTAAATATTACAGATATAGAAATAAATCATTTTAGTAGAAAAGAGCATTGCTAAAATCAGAAGAAGAGTGACATTTTCATCCATAGTTCTATCAATATAGATACAAACTCTGTTCATTTCTTTCTTTTTTGTTTAACTAATGTCTATTATCCGTTTTTAATTTGGGTATATCCCAACTTCATCTACTTTGCTAGTTGCAATCTGATTCATATCCAGTGATTTTATATTAGTTTACTTCATTTTAAATTAACTGAGACCTTAGCTCTCACCTCTAAACAAAGTCAATTCCTAATGGATTAAAAACTTAAAAATATGTAAGAGCTACAGGAAATACTTAACTAATCTCAAAATATAGATTTTAAGCATAAAAATAATAGAAGATCTCACAAAAGAAAATAGCTAAACATCAAAAAGTATAGGGGAAAAAAGAGGAGTAAATAAGATAAAGTAAAATATTGATAACTTAAATCTGTGATTACTGTTATTTTACAAAATGCTTCTGTTTGAAATTTCCATTAAAAAAGTAAGCAGTCTGATTTAAATTAAAAGGCAAACAAATATGTTTTTCATAATAAAAATGTCCTAAGAATATGATCAAAAGGTTTAAAAAAATAAGAAAAGCTATAACAACATAAACAGAAAAAATGGCAAAGGTAGTTAACAAAATATTCACATCAAAATTACAACTAGCCAATAAATAAATCCATTAAAAAATTGTTTTGTCCTCACAAATGGCCCCAAAATTATAAATTTAAGTTACAGACACCCTTTTCCACATATCAAAGTGTCAATTCATTTAAAAATTTAAAATCAATGCTGGTAAATTGTGCAGACTGATACTTTCACACAGTGGTAATCAAAATGAACACTGGTATAACCCTTCAGAAAAACCAATTTGGAAGATGTCCACAAGGCTGATATAATCAGAATTCTAAAATTCTAGATCAGGAAATAAGCAGTTATAAAGGATAATAATATTTATATAGATTTTACTTATAGTTGAAAGAAATTAAATTCAAATGGCCAACGGGTAAAGAGAGATTAAATCATTTTTGACATATGCATGACAAATTACAATGCAGCTGTTAAAATCCATTATCTAAATATATATATACATATATATATA